>NC_036864.1:767662-802029 GCF_002910315.2 Salvelinus sp. IW2-2015
GATCACATGGCCTTCATTCGCCTGTGTGCATAATGGGTCCGCGGTCAACCGACCACCCTCATCACTATACAAACACTCTCCTAAAATCACTTCTTGGCAGGCCTTTCTCATAGTCGACCTGGCCCGGGTATCTGATAAGGATATACGCTCATCCCGGACGTCAGTAAGGGAATTGCATCAGCTCGATTGCCTCTTCAAGAGTGCTTATCCTGCGTTGAAATGCTGCTCTCCATACAAACCAATATCTCGCGCCATTCACAATAACAATACTGGAGACTAATGCAGAAGAGACCAGAACTATAGAGTCGCTCTTGGTTTCCTAACCCATGTACTATGGATGGTGATACTCTCGCAAGTCAATCCACAAAACAGTCTCCTGTTGGCCCAATTCTTCAGGCCAGGTAACCCAAATACATCAATTTAGTGCTATCACTAAACGAATTCTCGTCTCTTTGTTGTTGGCTGAGATCCTGGTTGAAAACAGCAGAGGTGTATTTAGAGGGCAAGTTGGTCAGGATGATATCTAAGAGGGTGCCCATGGTTACGGATTTAGGGTTGTACCTTGTAGGTTCCTTGATAATTTGTGTGAAATTGAGGGCATCCAGCTTAGATTGTAGGACGGCCGGGGTGTTAAGCATGTCCCAGTTTAGGTCACCTAACAGTACGAACTCTGAAGATAGATGGGGTCGATCAATTCACATATGGTGTCCAGGGCACAGCTGGGGGCTGAAGGGGGTCTATAACAAGCGGCAACCATGAGAGACTTGAATGAATGAATACACCACCGATCACACGCAAACAGTTCACTTTCATAGCAGCCAGATTCAAACAGCATTGCCACTTTGCTTGTTAATTCCTTCTCGCATATACACACTCCTCCTTTTCCCTTCGCTTGTGGACTTCAGTGTACAACACATCTCCTGTCTTTGACCAGGAGGAAAAACTTTCCAAGCCAAACTTTCATATTACATATCACAACCGCTAACCGCTACACACAGCCGATATTGTTGTCACCTTATTGGTCAACATAGCTACTAGAACTAACACGTTAGTAAACCTGTTACAATCGTGCTGTACACTGTACAGTTAGCAAGAAGTTTAGCAGTTACACTGGCGGACCCCGGTGGCAATAAATTAATAAAACCAAAAGCTTACCTTGACTTGGAAATGTTCCAGTTTTGGATAGCCACAGCCAGCTAGCAAACATGGCATCCCTCTCTGTTTGAGCCAGATGATTGAGTAGGCCAAACTAGCTAGCTGCATTCTCTAGCTAAGTATGTGAAAGTAATAAGAAAATTAAAAACAATATATAGCTGTCTCTCTCTCTTGCTTCTCCTTCATTTTTGTTCAACTCTTGTCTCTCTCTCTCTCTCTTTGAGTCAACAACTCACCACATTTTATGCACTGCAGTGCTAGTTAGATGTAGCTTATGCTTTCAGTATTAGATGTTCGGCATCAGATGTTCGGTACGGGAGCGCCAAGTCTAGGTCCAAGAAGCTTCTAAACAGCTTCTACCCCCAAGCCATATGACTCCTGAACATCTAATCAAATGGCTACTCAGACTATTTGCAATTCCCCCCCCCGCCCCTATGCTGCTGCTACTCTCTGTTATTATCTATGCATAGTCACTTTAATAACTCTTCCTATATGTCAGTGGAGGCTGGTGACTTGAACAATTGAGGAGGATGGGAGACCAACGGTATAGGCGTTTGCTTTCGCCGTAAAGCTTTTTTGAAATCTGACACGTTGGCTGGATTCACAACAAGTGTAGCTTTAATTTGGTATATTGAATGTGTGATTTCATGAAAGTTTAATTAGCGTCCCAACTGGCCAACATCCAGTGACAATGCAGAGCGCCAAATTCAAATAAATTACTATAAAAATGTAACTATTATCTGATGCTATTATCTGAGGATAGCAACCAAGCAAACAAACACAGACCATCATATTTCAACCCTCCAGGCGCGACACAAAACGCAGAAATAAAGATATAATTCATGCCTTACCTTTGACGAGGTTCTTCTGTTGTCACTCCAATATGTCCCATAAACATCACAAATGGTCCTTTTGTTCAATTAATTCTGTCGATATATATCCAAAATGTCCATTTATTTGGCGCGTTTGATCCAGAAAAACACCAGTTCCGCGCAACATGACTACAAAAGTTACCTGCAAGCTTTGTCCAAACATTTCAAACTACTTTTGTAATACCACTTTAGGTATTTCTTAACGTAAATAATCGATAAAATTGAAGACGGGATATACTGTGTTCAATACCGGAGGAAAACAAAGTGTATCTAGCTTTTAGGTCACGCGCCTCTAACAAAGAGTACACTTCCCTCTACCCTCATTCTGAACAGTGTTACTTCTTCATTTCTCAAAGGAAAAACCTCAACCAATTTCTAAACACTGTTGACATCCAGTGAATGCGATAGGAACTGCAAGAAGTTCCCTTAGAAATCTGGATTCCCAATGAAACCCATTGAAAGAGAGTGACCTCAAAAAAAGATCTGAATGGTTTGTCCTCGGGGTTTCGCCTGACAAATAAGTTCTGTTATAGTCACAGACATGATTCAAACTGTTTTAGAAACTTCAGAGTATCCAAATATACTAATAATATGCATATCTTAGCTTCTGGGCATGAGTAGCAGGCAGTTTAATTTGGGCACGCTTTTCATCCAAAATTCCGAATGCTACCCCCTATCCTAGAGAAGTTAATCAATTATTTGGTGACATATGAATGTATTTAGTATAGTTTTATCTAAAAAGGTTAACTTTATTAATATTTAACTATTTTTATTTTTACGAAATTTACCTGATGAGAATGGTCCTCCCCTTCCTCCTCTGAGGAGCCTTCACTGCTACATGTACAGTGCCTTGCAAAAGTATTCATCCCCCTTGGCGTTTTTCCTATTTTGTTTCATGTAACGGCAGCCTTCCTCCTCTTCGTCTGAAGAGGAGGTGTAGCAGGGATCGGACCAAGACGCAGCGTAGCTTGTGCTAAACATATTTAATAATGACGATTAAACAGTGAACACTTACAAAATAACAAAATGTGGCAAACCGATACAGTCCTAGCTGGTGCAGCGAAAACACAGAGACAGGAAACAACCACCCACAAACCCCAACACAAAACAAGCCACCTATATATGATTCCCAATCAGAGACAACACAAAACACCTGCCTCTGATTGAGAACCATATTAGGCCAAACATAGAAACAGACAAACTAGACACACAACATAGAATGCCCACCCAGCTCACGTCCTGACCAACATTAAAACAAGCAAAACACACAAGAACTATGGTCAGAACGTGACATTTCATTACAGCCTGTAATTTAAATACATTTTTATTTGGATTTCATGTAATGGACATACACACAATAGTCTAAATTGGAGAAGTGAAAAAAAGTACTTCTTTAAAAAAAATATATAAAATAAAAAACGGAAAATTGGTGGGTGCATATATATTCACCTCCTTCGCTATGAAGCCCCTAAATAAGATCTGGTGAAACCAATTACCTTCAGAAGTCAAATAATTTGTTAAAGAAAGTCCACCTGTGTGCAATCTAAGTGTGACATGATCTAAGTGTCACATGATATATTTACACCTGTTCTGAAAGGCCCCAGAGTCTGCAACACCACTAAGCAAGGGGCACCACCAACAAGCAAGCGGCACCATGAAGACCAAGGAGCTCTCCAAACAGGTCAGGGACAAAGTTGTGGAGAAGTACAGATCAGGGTTGGGTTATAAAAAAATATCAGAAACTTTGAACATCCCACGGAGCACCATTAAAACCGTTAATAAAAAATAGAAGGAATATGGCACCAAAACAAACCTGCCAAGAGAGGGCCGCCCACCAAAACTCACGGACCAGGCAAGGAGGGCATTAATCAAAGAGGCAACAAAGAGACCAAAGATAACCCTGAAGGAGCTGCAAAGCACCACAGCGGAGATTGGAATATCTGTCCATAGGACCTCTTTAAGCCGTACACTCCACAGAGCTGGGCTTTACAGAAGAAAAGCCATTTCTTAATAAGGAAAAAAGGCATGTGGGAGACTCCCCAAACATATGGAAGAAGGTACTCTGGTCAGATGAGACAAAAATGTTGCTTTTTTGCCATCAAGGAAACGCTATGTCTGGCGCAAACCCAACACCTCGCATCACCCCGAGAATACATTCCTCACAGTGAAGCATGGTGGTGGCAACATCATCCTGTGGGGATGTTTTTCATCGGCAGGGACTGGGAAACTGTTTAGAAATGAAGGAATGATGGATGGTGCTAAATACAGGGAAATTATTGAGGGAAACCTTTTTCAGTCTTCCAGAGATTTGAGACTGGGACGGAGGTTCACCTTCCAGCAGGACAATGACCCTAAGCATACTGCTAAAGCAACACTCGAGTGGTGTAAAGGAAAACATTGAAATATATTGGAATGACCTAGTCAAAGCTCAGACCTCAATCCAATTGAGAATCTGTCGGATGACTTAAAGATTGCTGTACACCAGCAGAACCCATCCAACTTGAAGGAACTGGAGCAGTTTTGCCTTGAAGATTGGGCAAAAATCCCAGTGGTTAGATGTGCCAAGCTTATAGAGATATACCCCAAGAGACTTGCAGCTGTAATTGCTGCAATAGGTGGATCTACAAAGTTATGCAAACACAAGTTTTCATTTTTTTTGGTCTTATTTCTTGTTTGTCTCACAATAAAACATTTTTCGCATCTTCAAAGTGGTAGGCATGTTGTGTAAATCAATTGATACAAACCTCCCCCAAAACTATATTTTAATTCCAGGTTGTAAGGCAACAAAATAGGAAAAATGCCAAGTGGGGTGAAAAATTGTTTTGTACACTGCTGCTACTCACTGTTTGTTATCTATGCATAGTCACTTCACACCTACCTACATGTACAAATTACCTCGACTAACCTGTACCCCTGCACGCTGACTCAGTACCGGTACCCGCTGTATATAGCCTTGTTATTGTTATGTATTGTGTTACTTTTTATAATTTTTTACTCTAGTTTATTTGGTAAATATTTTCTTAACTCTTCTTGAACTGCACTGGTTGTTAAGGGTTGTAAGAAATAATTTCACGTAAGGTCTACACTTGTTGTATTCGGTGCATGTGACAAACAAAGTTTGATTTGATTTTGCTTTGGAACATTTCTGGGATATTTTATTTCAGCTCATTAAACATGGGACCAACGCTTTAGAGGTTATTGCCTTTCAAATAATCCTTCTTGCCTCCCAAAGAGTAATTGATAAACCCTTACTTCCAAAAACGATTCTTACGATGTTAAAAGTTCTGGGTTAAAACCTTTGCCTTACAAAGAACCTTGGTTCTTCTTAGTATCAAATCAAATTTATTTATATAGCCCTTCTTACATCAGCTGATATCTCAAAGTGCTGTACAGAAACCCAGCCTAAAACCCCAAACAGCAAGCAATGCAGGTGTAGAAGCACGGTGGCTAGGAAAAACTCCCTAGAAAAGCCAAAACCTAGGAAGAAACCTAGAGAGGAACTAGGCTATGAGGGGTGGCCAGTCCTCTTCTGGCTGTGCCGGGTGGAGATTATAACAGAACATGGCCAAGCATCTATGTTCATAAATGACCAGCATGGTCAAATAATAATAATCACAGTAGTTGTCGAGGGTGCAGCAAGTCAGCACCTCAGGAGTAAATGTCAGTTGGCTTTTCATAGCCGATCATTAAGAGTATCTCTACCGCTCCTGCGGTCTCTAGAGAGTTTAAAACAGCAGGTCTGGGACAGGTAGCACGTCCGGTGAACAGGTCAGGGTTCCATAGCCGCAGAACAGTTGAAACTGGAGCAGCAGCACGGCCAGGTGGACTGGGGACAGCAAGGAGTCATCATGCCAGGTAGTGCTGAGGCATGGTCCTAGGGCTCAGGTCCTCCGAGAGAGAGAAAGAAAGAGAGAAAGAGAGAATTAGAAAGAGCATACTTAAATTCACACAGGACACCGCATAAGACAGGAGAAGTACTCCAGATATAACAAACTGACCCTAGCCCCCCGACACATAAACTAATGCAGCATAAATACTGGAGGCTGAGACAGGAGGGGTCAGGAGACACTGTGGCCCCATCCGATGATACCGCCGGACAGGGCCAAACAGGACGGATATAACCCCACCCACTTTGCCAAAGCACAGCCCCCACACCACTAGAGGGATAACTTCAACCACCAACTTACCATCCTGAGACAAGGCCGAGTATAGCCCACAAAGATCTCCGCCACGGCACAACCCAAGGGGGGGCGCCAACCCAGACAGGAAGATCACGTCAGTGACTCAACCCACTCAAGTGATGCTCCCCTCCTAGGGACGGCATGAAAGAGCACCAGTAAGCCAGTAACTCCTGTAATAGGGTTAGAGGCAGAGAATCCCAGCGGAGAGAGGGAAACCGGCCAGGCAGAGACAGCAAGGGCGGTTCATTGCTGCAGAGCCTTTCCGTTCACCTTCACACTCCTGGGCCAGACTACACTCAATCATATGACCCACTGAAGAGATGAGTCTTCAGTAAAGACTTAACTTCTTTTGGGCAGGGGCCAGCATTTTCACTTTCGGAAAAATAGCATGCAAAAATTCAACTGCCTGCTACTCATCCCCAGAATATAAGATATGCATATTATTAGTAGATTTGGAAAAACACTCTGAAGTTTCTAAAACTGTTTGAATCATATCTGTGAGAATAACAGAACTTATGTAGCAGGCAAAACCCTGAGGACAAACCATTCAGAATTTGTATTTTTTTGATGTCACTGTTTTTTCAATGAAATCTTTTAGAGACCCCAGATTTCTAATTGACTTGCTTGCAGTTCCTACCGCTTCCACTGGATGTCACCAGTCCTTGGAAATTGGTTGAGGTTATTCCTTTGTGTACTGAAGAAGTAGGGCTATCGTAAATGAGGGTCACATGAAGTACATTTTTTGAGAGAGCCACGTTACGAAAAAAGTTGCGTCAGTTTGTTTTCTTTTGTATTGGACACAGATCCAAATTTCAACTTCAAATTGATCGATTATTAACGTTTAAAATACCTAACATTGTATTACAAAATTAGTTTGAAATGTTTTGGTAAAGTTTACATGTAACTTTTGATATATTTTCTAGAGAAGTGGCGATAGTTGGAAGCTGTGTTTTTCTGGATGAAACGGTCCAAATAAATTGACATTTTGGATAAATATCGACGGAATTAATCGAACAAAAGGACCATTTGTGATGTTTATGGGACATATTGGAGTGCCAATAAAATAATTTTGTCAAAGGTAAGGCATGATTTATATTTTATTTCTGCGTTTTGTGTCGTGCTTGCAGTGTTGAAATATGCTACTCTCTCTTTGTTGACATTGTGCTGTCATCAGATAATAGCATCTTATGCTTTTGCCAAAAAGCCTTTTTGAAATCTGACATGTTGGCTGGATTCACAACGAGTGTAGCTTTAATTTGGTATCTTACATGTGTGATTTAATGAAAGTTAGATTTTTATATCATGTTATTTGAATATGCCGCGCTGTATTTTCCCTGGCTATTGGACGGTGGGACGTTTTCCACCTGCCCCAGAGAGGTTAAAAGTTGAGACCGAGTCTGCGTCTCTCACATGGGTAGGCAGACCATTCCATAAAAATGGAGATCTATAGGAGAAAGCCCTGCCTCCAGCTGTTTGCTTAGAAATTCTAGGGACAATTAGGAGGCCTGCGTCTTGTGACCGTAGCGTACGTGTAGGTATGTACGGCAGGACCAAATCGGAAAGATAGGTAGGAGCAAGCCCATGTAATGCTTTGTAGGCTAGCAGTAAAACCTTGAAATCAGCCTTTGCCTTAACAGGAAGCCAGTGTAGGGAGGCTAGCACTGGAGTAATATCACCAAATTTTGGGGTTCTAGTCAGGATTCTAGCAGCCGTATTTAGTACTAACTGAAGTTTATTTAGTGCTTTATCCGGGTAGCCGGAAAGTAGAGCATTGCAGTAGTCTAACCTAGAAGTAACAAAGCATGGCTGAATTTTTCTGCATCATTTTTGGACAGAAAGTTTGATTTTTGCAATTTTACGTAGATGGAAAAAAGCTGTCCTTGAAACAGTCTTGATATGTTCGTCAAAAGAGAGATCAGGGTCCAGTGTAACGCCGAGGTCCTTCACAGTTTTATTTGAGATGACTTTACAACCATCAAGATTAATTGTCAGATTCAACAGAAGATCTCTTTGTTTCTTGGGACCTAGAACAAGCATCTCTGTTTTGTCCGAGTTTAAACGTAGAACGTTTTCAGCCATCCACTTCCTTATGTCTGAAACACAGGCTTCTAGCGAGGGAAATTCTGGAGCTTCACAATGTTTCATTGAAATGTATAGCTGTGTGTCATCTGCATAGCAGTGAAAGTTAACATTATGTTTTCGAATGACATCCCCAAGAGGTAAGATATATAGTGAAAACAATAGTGGTCCTAAAACGGAAACTTGAGGAACACCGAAATGTACAGTTGATTTGTCAGAGGACAAACCATTCACAGAGACAAACTGATATCTTTCCGACAGATAAGATCTAAACCAGGCCAGAACTTGTCCGTGTAGACACATTTGGGTTTCCAATCTCTCCAAAAGAATGTGGTGATCGATGATATCAAAGGCAGCACTAAGGTCTAGGAGCACGAGGACAGATGCAGAGCCTCGGTCTGACGCCATTAAAAGGTCATTTACCACCTTCACAAGTGCAGTCTCAGTGCTATGATGGGGTCTAAAACCAGACTGAAGCGTTTCGTATACATTGGTTGCCTTCAGGAAGGCAGTGAGTTGCTGCGCAACAGCTTTTTCAAAAATGTTTGAGAGGAATGGAAGATTCGATATAGGCCGATAGTTTTTTATATTTTCTGGGTCAAGGTTTGGCTTTTTCAAGAGAGGCTTTATTACTGCCACTTTTAATGAGTTTGGTACACATCCGGTGGATAGAGAGCCGTTTATTATGTTCAACATAGGAGGGCCAAGCACAGGAAGCAGCTCTTTCAGTAGTTTAGTTGGAATAGGGTCCAGTATAGACCTTGCAGGTTTAGAGGCCATGATTATTTTCATCATTGTGTCAAGAGATATAGTACTAAAACACTTGAGTGTCTCTCTTGATCCTAGGTCCTGGCAGAGTTTTGCAGACTCAGGACAGCTGAGCTTTGGAGGAATATGCAGATTTAAAGAGGAGTCCGTAATTTGCTTTCTAAWGATCATGATCTTTTCCTCAAAGAAGTTCATGAATTTATTACTGCTGAAGTGAAAGCCATCCTCACTTGGGGAATGCTGCTTTTTAGTTAGCTTTGCGACAGTATCAAAAATACATTTTGGATTGTTCTTATTTTCCTCAATTAAGTTGGAAAAATAGGATGATCGAGCAGCAGTGAAGGCTCTTCGATACTGCACGGTACTGTCTTTCCAAGCTAGTCGGAAGACTTCCAGTTTGGTGTGGTGCCATTTCAGTTCCAATTTTCTGGAAGCTTACTTCAGAGCTCGGGTTTTTTCTGTATACCAGGGAGCTAATTTCTTATGCATCTAGGGTATTGCGCAAGGTTAAATTGAGTTCCTCAGTTAGGTGGTTAACTGATTTTTGTCCTCTGACGTCCTTGGGTAGGCAGAAGGAGTCTGGAAAGGCATCAAGGAATYTTTKTGWTGTCWGAGAATTTATAGCAYGACTTTWGATGCTCCTTGGTTGGRGTCTGAGCAGATTATTTGTYRCGATTKCAAACGTAATAAAATGGTGGTCCGATAGTCCAGGATTATGAGGAAAAACATTAAGATCTACAACATTTATTCCATGGGACAAAACTAGGTCCAGAGTATGACTGTGGCAGTGAGTAGGTCCAGAGACATGTTGGACAAAACCGTCGATAATGGCTCCGAAAGCCTTTTGGAGTGGGTCTGTGTACTTTTCCATGTGAATATTAAAATCACCAAAAATTAGAATATGATCTGCTATGACTACAAGGTCCGATAGGAATTCAGGGAACTCAGTGAGGAACGCTGTATATGGCCCAGGAGGCCTGTAAACAGTAGCTATAAAAAGTGATTGAGTAGGCTGCATAGATTTCATGACTAGAAGCTCAAAAGACGAAAACGTCATATTTCTTTGGGTAAATTGAAATTTGCTATCGTAAATGTTAGCAACACCTCCGCCTTTGCGGGATGCACRGGGGATATGGTCACTAGTGTAACCAGGAGGTGAGGCCTCATTTAACACAGTAAATTCATCAGRCTTAAGCCATGTTTCAGTCAGGCCAATCACATCAAGATTATGATCAGTGATTAGTTCATTGACTATRACTGCCTTTGAAGTGAGGGATCTAACATTAAGTAGCCCTATTTTGAGATGTGAGGTATCACGATCTCTTTCAATAATGACAGGAATGGAGGAGGTCCCTATCCTAGTGAGATTGCTAAGGAGAACACCGCCATGTTTAGTTTTGCCCAACCTAGGTCGAGGCACAGAGACACGGTCTCAATGGGGATAGTAGAACCCTATCCCTCCAGAAATAACCCTTTAGGGAAAAACATTTCTACGGGAGTGTGTGTGTATGTGTGTGTGTGTGTGTGTGTGTGTGTGTGTGTGTGTGTGTGTGTGTGTGATATTCTGTTTACGCCCCCCCCTCAAATTCAAAGTATGTGGCAGGGCGACTTAATGAATCTGTTTTCTATTTGATCTAATTTTGAACGGTAAACATTTGAAGTCGCAGCCCTTTGTTTAATGTTGGTAATTATTTATGAGTTTCCTTTGATACAACAGTTTCTGTCAATGTTTGTTCTCAAGGGCACTGTTTAGATTTTCTATTTGTCCTAGTTAATCAAAAGCCGCATAATACCCACCCACAATAATAATTAATCACGTGTGTGATCGTGTTAACCCTACCTACATCTAAACTCACACTGGAAGCCCAATTCTGATCTTTTGCCCATATATTGGACAATAGTTGAAAAAAATTCAGAATTAGTTTGCCTGTGTACACTTAGAATAAGGGGTGAAGTCAATGGGTTCATATTTCCAGCCTTGGTTAGATTAGGGGTTCTTGGAGGAACCTTTGACGTTTCAATGTAGCAAAGGAACCTTTTATATGGCACATGGGCACTTCGAATGTATTTCATCATTGTATTTGTTGCGATGGCTTTATTACCCATTCCTAAATAAGTACAATTTTAATAGCAATGTCGATTAATACAACATTGGCTGTTAAGCCAATGATATTACATGGATTTAGCCTCCCGTTTCAATTCAGAAAAGTTTATTGTGACGGTAATGATCTTTGTTTATGATGATACTTTTTAGGTATTGCCTCAGGTCGCTAGCTAACTACAGTATCTTCAACTTAGCTTAGCTTTTTGCTAGGTGCTCTGTGTAAGAGTAACAGTAATAATATTGTAGCAGGGACAGTCTATTGGAATATTGGAGGCTTGGCTTATTGGTGGAGAGGCTTTCAGATAGTTATTTTTGTCCGTCCATGAGAATGTCATGCCTGTTCATGTGTTCTGTTGTTTTGTCAGTAAAGGTTAAAGGGATCGATTGGGATTTTGGCAATGCAACCCTCAATCTACTTCCCCAGAGTCAGATGAACATTGTATGTCTCAGCGTCCAGTTTGAAGGTATGAAGTTGATACTAAGCCGTGTTTTCATGTGTTGCTGCTATGCTATGTTGTCTTAGGTCTCTCTTGATGTAGTGTTGTGGTGTCTCTCTTGTCGTGATGTGTGTTTTGTCCCATTTTTCATTTTTAATCCTCAGTCCCTGCAGGAGGCCTTTGCTTTCTGGTAGGCCATCATTGTAAAAAAGAATATGTTCTTTACTGACTTGCCTAGTTAAATAAAGGTTAAATAAAAATAAATAAAACAAGCTCCTCCACCACTGTACTTCTGCACCTGCATTGCTTGCTGTTTGGGGTTTTAGGCTGGGTTTCTGTACAGCACTCTGAGATATCAGCTAATGTAAGCTGGGCTTTATAAATATTTATTTTTGATTTGATTTGATTTCTGAGCCAATGCTAACTAACTTAGCGCAAAGACTGGAACCTACCTTGTATGTTTCTGAATGATTTATAATTTATCAACATGACCGAGCAGCAGAGATTACTGTTCGATTTAAGAATGGCGCTCCTCCTTCACCACTTTTGCCCGTTCACGTTACAGGCCATGCTATGCTCGTATGCTGAAATCAACACCAACGAGCGATGGAGACGGACAACTATCACTGCTCGACCATCCCGAGGTCAACGGGCCAGTCAATTGGGCATTTCTGAAGTATATTAGAGCATGTCCAATTTGTCATGGTAAACGCCCATTGTAAGACATTGCAAATGGACAGCCGTGCACCTGGTAATCTGAAAGGGTTACCAGGAGCACATATATAAAATGGTTTTAATGCCTTTAGGGGGGTGCAAGGGGTCCATGGCCGGGTAGGGAGCACCCCCCCCCCCACCCGGGCCCATCCAATAGAGGGCGCTATGGTCATTTTGGAGATTTTAATGAAAATCTTTTAAAAAACGACAGCACCAAATTGCACCAAATTCTTACTTCCTATGACTTCCTATGATTAGACATGACAAATAGACCTAGGTTGATTCAGGGCTTAACATAGTGATATATATCATTTGGTCAGTATAAAAGCCATTTGGACATTTGTTATGCCATTTGGACATGGTTCACTGACTTTTGGGTTCGGAAGCTGACGTCCACCCCCGCCCCTGTAGTCAATGAACAGCATTCTCGCATAGGTGTTCCATTTGTCCAGGTGGGAAAGGGCAGTGTGGAGTGCGATTGAGATTGTGTCATCTGTGGATCTGCGGTATGTGAATTGGAGTGGGTCTTGGCTATCCGGAAAGGATGCTGTTGATGTGTGCCATGACCAGCCTTTCAAAGCACTTCATGACCACTGAGTGCTATGGGGCGGTAATCATTTAGGCAGGTTACCTTCGCTTCCTTGGACACCGGGACTATACGTTCTACTTGAAACATGTAGGTATTACAGACTCAGTCAGGGAGAGGTTGAAAATGTTAGTGAAGACACTTGCCAGTTGGTCAACGCATGCTTTAAGTAAATGTCCTGGTAATCCCCGCCTTTTTGTGAAAGTTGACCTGTTTAAAGGTCTCACTCACATCAGCTACCGAGACGGTTATCACACAGTTATCCAGAACAGCTGATGCTCTTCTGCATGCTTCAGTGTTGCTTGCCTCGAAGCGAGCATAAGATGCATTTAGCTTGTCTGTTAGGCTCACGTCACTGGGCAGCTCGCGTCTGGGTTTCCCTTTGTGGTCCGTAATAGTTTAAGCCCTGCCACATCCGACGAGCATCAGAGCCAATATAGTAGGATTCAATCTTAACTTTTTAAGGCTAGGGGGCAGTATTCTGATGTTTGGATGACTGAGGTTCCCAAAATAAACTGCCTGTTACTCTGGCCCAGAAGCTAGGATATGCATATGCATGGTACTATTGGATAGAAAACACTGTAAAGTTTCTAAAACTGTTAAAATAATGGCTGGGTGTAATAACAGAACTGATTTGGCAGGCGAAACCCAGAGGACAATCCATCCAGGATTTTTTTTTTTTTGTCATTTTCAGTGGTATACTCCTCAATGCCGTTGGATGAATCGCGGAACATATTCCAGTCTGTGCTATCAAAATAGTCCTGCAGCGTAGCATCTGCGTCATCTGACCACTTCTGTATTGAGCGAGTCACTGGTACTTCCTGCTTTAGATTTTCCTTGTAAGCAGGAATCAGGAGGATGGAATTATGGTCAGATTTGCCAAATGGAGGGTGCACATAAAGATTCTTTCAGTGTTGTGCAGAAATTTGTTTACATCCCTGTTAGTGATCATTTCTCATTTGCCAAGATAATCCATCCACCTGACAGATGTGGCATATTTAGTAGCTGATTAAACACCACGAACATTATACAGGTGCACCTTGTCCTGGGGGCAAAAAAAGGCCACTCTAAAATGTGCAGTTTTGCTACTGGGATTTTTGCCCATTCTTCAAGGCACACCTGCTCCAGCTCCTTCACGTTGGATGGGTTTCGCTGGTGTACAGCAATTTTTAAGTCATACGACAGATTGTCAATTGGATTAAGGTCTGCGATTTGACTAGGCCATTCCAAGACATTTAAATGTTTTCCCTTAAACCACTCAAGTGTTGCTTTAGCAGTATGCTTAGGGTCATTGTCCTACTGGAAGGTGAACCTCCATCCCAGTCTCAAATCTCTGGAAGACTGAAACAGGTTTCCCTCAATAATTTCCCTGTATTTAGCACAATACATCATTCTTTCAATTCTGACCAGTTTCCCAGTCCCTGCCGATTAAAAACATTAAAAACAAACATGTTTTTAATCGGCAGGGATGGTATTCTCGGGGTGTTGTGAGGTGTTGGGTTTACGCCAGACATAGCATTTCCCTATATTGCAAAAAAGCTACATTTTGACCAGATTACATTCTTCCATATGTTTGGGGAGTCTCCAACATGCCTTTCGGCGAATACCAAACGTGTTTGCCTATTTTTTTCTTGAAGCAATGGCTTTTTTCTGGCTACTCTTCCATAAAACCCAACTCTGTGGAGTGTACAGCTTAAAGTGGTCCTATGGACAGATACTCCAATCTCTGCTGGGGAGCTTTGCAGCTCCTTCAGGGTTATCTTTGGTCTCTTTGTTGCCTCTCTGATTAATGCCCTCCTTGCCTGGTCCATGAGTTTTGGTGGGCGACCCTCTCTTGGCAGGTTTGTTGTGGTGCCATATTCTTTCCATTTTTTAATAGTGCTCCGTGGGATGTTCAACGTTTCAAATCTTTTTTTATAACCCAACCCTGATCTATCCTTCTCCAGAACTCTGTCCCTGACCTGTTTGGATAGCTCCTTGGTCTTCATGGTGGAGCTTGCTTAGTGGTGTTGCAGAATCTGGGGCCTTTCAGAACTGGTGTATATATATACTGAGAACATGTAACAGATCATGTGACACTTAGATTGCACACACGTGGACTTTATTCAACTAATAATATGACTTCTGAAGGTAATTGGTTGCAACAGATCTATTTAGTGGCTTCATAGCAAAGGGCGTGAATACCTATGCATGCACCAATTTTCCGTTTTTACATTATTTTTTTTATTTTTTTAAACTAGTCATTTTTCTCATTTCACTTTACCAATCTAGACTTTTTTGTGTATGTCAATTACATGAAATAAAATTAAAAAATTATTTAAATTACAAGTTGTAATGCAACAAAATCGGGAAAAACACCAAGGAGGGTGAATACTTTTGCCAGGCACTGTAACAGGCACTCTTATCCAGAGGGACTTACAATCACTGCATTCATATAAGGCAGATAACCAATCTGTCTGTGTCTGTCTGTCTGTCTGTCTGTGTGTGTTTTGACCAACTAGGGACATTTTTTAAGTCCACATGAGATCAAATGCTATTTCTAGGGGATTTAGGGTTAGCTTCTTACGGCTAGGGGTTCCGCTGAAAAGGCAGAGCGCAAAATTCAAAAGTATTTTTTTGAAATATTTAACTTTCATACATTCACAAGTGCAATACACCAAATTAAATCTTAACGTCTTGTTAATCTACCCATCGTGTCCAATTTCAAAAAAGGCTTCACAGCGAAAGCACACCATATGATTATGTTAGGTCAGAGCCTAGTCACAAAAAACATACAGCCATTTTCCAGCCAAAGTGAGGAGTCACAAAAAGCAGAAATAGAGATAAAATTAGTCACTAACCTTTAATGATCTTCATCAGATGGCACTCATAGGACTTCATGTTACACAATACATTTATGTTTTGTTCAATAAAGTTCATATTTATATCCAAAAATCTCAGGTTACATTGGCGCGTTATGGTCAGTAATGTTGTGCCTCGAAAACATCCAGTGAATTTTCAGAGAGCCACATCAATTTACAGAAATACTCAACATAAACTTTGATAAAAGATACAAGTGTTATGCACAGAATTTAAGATATACTTCTCCTTAATGCAACCGCTGTGTCCGATTTTAAAAAAGCTTTACGAAAAAAGCACACCATGCAATAATCTGAGTACGGAGCTCAGACACAAAAACAAGCCATACAGCTACCCGCCATGTTGTGGAGTCAACAGAAATCAGATGATGATCTTCATGATTAACGACCAAAACAGTTCTGGCTGGTGCAGACACACAACAGGAAACAACAACCCACAAAACACAGGTGGGATGAGGCTACCTAAGGTGTGGACTCCGGCCACATAACCTGAACCTATAGGGGAGGGTCTGGGTGGGCATTTCACCGCGGTGGTGGCTCTAGTGCTGGACGTAGACCTCTAGAGCGGGGACCCTCCCACCGACCCCGGACTGGGGACCCTCGCAGCGGGCCCCGGACAGGAGGGCGACTCTGGCAGCTCCGGACTGGAGGGCGACTCTGGCAGCTCCGGACAGGGGGGCGACTCTGGCAGCTCCGGACAGGGGGGCGACTCTGGCAGCTCCGGACAGGGGGGCGAATCTGGCAGCTCCGGACAGGGGGGCGACTCTGGCAGCTCCGGACAGGGGGCGACTCTGGCAGCTCCGGACAGGGGGCGACTCTGGCAGCTCCGGACAGGGGGGACTCTGGCAGCTCCGGACAGGGGGAGACTCTGGCAGCTCGGACAGGGGGGAGACTCTGGCAGCTCCGGACAGGGGGGAGAATCTGGCAGCTCCGGACAGGGGGGAGACTCTGGCAGCTCCGGACAGGGGGGAGACTCTGGCAGCTCCGGACAGGGGGGAGACTCTGGCAGCTCCGGACAGGGGGAGACTCTGGCAGCTCCGGACAGGGGGGGACTCTGGCTGCTCCGGACAGGGGGGAGACTCTGGCTGCTCCGGACAGGAGGGAGACTCTGAAGGCCTCGTGCCTCCTCACTGGAGGCTTTGTGCCATGGATCATCACTGGAGGCTTTGTGCCATGGATCATCACTGTAGTGGATAGACACACAGGAGGCCTGGCTCTGGGAGAAGGCACAAGGACTCACCAGGCTGGGGAGACATGCAGGAGGCCTTGTCCTTGGCCGAGGCACCAGATGCACTGGGCCGTGGAGGCGCACTGGAGGTCTCGAGCAACGAGCCTGCATAACCCGTCCTGGCTGGATGGTGACTTTGACCCTGCACGTGCGGGGCGCAGGCACAGGACGCACTGGGCTGTGCAGACGCACTGGAGACACAGTGCGCAGAGCCAGCGCAGGATATCCTGGGCCGTAGAGATGTACTGTAGGTCTGGATAGCAGGGCTGGCACAATCCCTCCTGGCTCGATGCCCACTCTAGCCTGGCCGACGCGAGGAGCTGCGATGTAGCGCATCGGGCTATGAACATGTACTGGAGACACCGTGCACTCCACCGCATAACACGGTGCCTGACCAGTGCGACATTCCACCCGGTAAGCACGAGGAGTTGGCTCAGGTCTCCTACCTGACTCCACCAATCTCCCCGTGTGCCTCCTCTCCAGAAAATTGTTTGGGGCTGCCTCTCGGGCTTCCTTGCCAGCCGTGTTCCCTCGTACCGCTGGGTCCCTTCTCCTGCTGCCTCCGCTCTCCTGGCTGCCTCCACCTGTTCCCATGGGAGGCGATCCCTTCCAGCCAGGATCTCCTCCCATGTGTAGGATCCCTTCCCGTCCAGAATGTCCTCCGATGTCCATTCCTCCTTGTTTCCACGCTGCTTGGTCCGTTGGTGGTGGGTTGTTCTGTAACGGCTGTTGGAAGGAGAGGACCAAGGTGCAGCGTTGTACGTGTCCATATTTATTAAATGAACACTGAAATAACAAAAATGACAAAGAATAACGACCGAAACAGTTCTGGCTGGTGCAGACACACAACAGGAAACAACAACCCACAAAACACAGGTGGGAGGAGGCTACCTAAGTATGGTTCTCAATAAGAGACAACAATAGACAGCTGCCTCTGATTGAGAACCACACTCGCCAAACACATAGAAATATAAAACATACAACAAAAACATAGAATGCCCATCCCAACTCACGCCCTGACCAAACCAAAAATAGAGACATAACAAAGGAACTAAGGTCAGAACGTGACAGTTATTGTATATAACTGCCTTCATTTTACTTGACCCCAGGAATCTCACGAGGCGCATTCTGCTAGACATCTGGTTGACACAGCTCTCATTCACTCCCCCTTCACAGTAGAAGCCTCAAACAAGGTTCTAAAGACTGTTGACATCTAGTGGAAGCCTTATAAGTGCAATATGACCCCATAGACACTGTATATTAGTAAGGCAATGAGTTGAAAAACTACAAACCTCAGAATTCCCACTTTCTGGTTGGATTTTTCTCAGGTTTTTGCCTGCCATATGAGTTCTGTTATACTCACACATATCATTCAAACAGTTTTAGAAACTTCAGAGTGTTTTATATCCAAATCTACTAATAAGAAGCATATATTAGCTTCTGGGCCTGAGTAGCAGGAAGTTTACTCTGGGCACGCTTTTCATCCGAACGTGAAAATGCTGCCCCTTATCCCAATCAGGTTTTAAGGTTAGAATTAGTGTTAGGGTTAGAATTACATTAAAGGTTAGGGTTTGTATCTAGGGTTAGGGTTAGGGGTTAGGGAAAATAGGACTGTGATTGGGACTGAATTGTGTGTCCTCCCAAGGTTAGCTGTACAATACTTTGTGTGTGTGTGTGTGTGTGTGTGTGTGTGTGTGTGTGTGTATGTAAAAAATAAGATTTCTGATTCACATTGACAATTACAGGCTGTCCAATCTGAATGTTGATCTATATGAAGAGAGAAAATTGGTTGTAATTGGTTAATGAGCTGGAAAAGAAAGCTTCTTGATCTAATTTTAGTGCTTAATTAACCTTGTAGTTAAAAAGATTTCCCCTGGCGGTGGGGACAAGGATGATTGGGTTACCTTGGTCTCTGTCTCTCTCTCTCTCGCTTTTTCCCCCTCTCGTTTTCTTTCTCTCTCTCATTATTTCTCTCTTGTTTTCTCCCTCTCTCTCTCCCATAATGTCAAAAGGATTGTCTGTTCTTACCCTTCCTATCCTACCTCCCTGTCCAACCTCTCCAGTCTGTATCACTACCTTGGTGTGTCACTGGATTATGTATGGTTGAAGAGACATCATGTCCATAGTGCCCCCTTTAGATGTCTCCTTTAAAAAAAAATTAAAACATGTATATATATTTTAGTTGTTTCTCTGTAATACTAGCCACCTACTAATTTTATGAAGTTGGCTTTAGCTCAGATAGGTTCCCAATCTCCCAAAATCCTATCTAACCTCCTATCTAACTACCAAGAAGCCATTTCAGGCTATTGATATAGTTAGAGTAGCTACAATGTCTAACTATTTTAGCTGGCATGCCTGCTGGCAAGATTGGTAGACTTTAGAAAAGCAAGCAATTACTAAATGTACTGAATAAGACTCACATTCCTTTCAATTTTTACACAGATTTTAGCAGAGATGCTGAGAAGCAAATTTTGTTTATTTAAAAAAGAATCACCGGAGGATACAAATGATTCAAGGGGTATTCTTAGATGTGCAGAGAAAAAAACATACATTTTTACATAGAATTAAGCATAATGAGTATGGCTCTAGATTGCAGGAAAAACGTGGTTCAGGTGTTTCTGAAAAAAAAAATATCCAACCCAGCCATCCTCACGTACTTTGTGCCCCCAATGATTTTTGGGGTGGATGACTCCCCTGAATGGTTGGGACCTCTTAGGTTAGCAGGATGAGAGGGATTTGAACATGCAAACCTGCTATCTGCTTGGTAAAGATCTCCAACTAAGCAACTCAAATAAAACTACATATTTGAGTTGCTACTCAAATAAAACTACATATTTGAGTTGCTACTTAGTTGGAGATCTTTACCAAGTAAAAGCATTTGTATCTTCCTGCACGTGTACGCACCTGCACCTGCACCTGTATGTGTGTGTTGTGGGAGCATTTATATCCAGAATAAAGGGGTATTATAAATAGAACAGGGCATGTTGCTCTCTCTCTCTCCTAACGATGGAGCAGGCAGGGCGGCCCAGTTCCTTAGCCCTGGGGGTCTGGACCCAGTTCAGTTCTGACAGGAGAGGAGAGGCTGCTTGGATCTCTGTGTCCGACGGACCCATGTCCCACCGGGACCCAAGACCCAAGCCCAGAGACCCCCTCTCTCCCTATCTCCCATTATATCTAGGCCTCTTCCAGGTGAGCACCCCCCCCCCCCTCCTCCTCCGCCCGCGCTTCTCTCGGCCAGGAGTGCTCTCAACCTCCATCCCTTTTTCAGTTTTACTTCCTCCCTTGTTTTCTCTATATCCAGCCATCAGCCAGGTGAGCTCTCACCCTCCATCCCGCTCTCCATCCATCTCTCTGTTCCTCTCTCTCTCTCATATTATCTCTCGCCTTCTGCCAGGTGAAACTCCCTCCCTCCCTCTTCATTCCAATGCCAGGTGAGCTCTTACCCTCCATCACTTTCCAACTGTGCCATATGGCCAGGTGCAGCCCAGTTCGGCCCAACCCTCAGACCCGTTTAAATTGACTGCCAGAGGGTCACCCTGTCACCCTGTCTCTGTGGAGGAATGCTGGGTATAGAGAAGGAGAGAGGAGAGTACATAAACACATTTGATCTAGCTTGATTCACACCCTGGACTCTTACACAGCACATTTTCCAGAGTTGAATCAACTCTAAGAGGGTTGAATTTAACACTGTTCCGGTGTCTATACAGTACATACTCTTCAGAGTTGAATAAACCCTTTGCTTAGGGCACAATTCAGTCTGTAAAGCTGAAGTGTTAAAGATTTCAAAATCTAAATGTCAAGGCTATTTACGATTGAGCCAACATATGCAGTTTAACTGTGAATGCAGTCTCCTCTAAACCGGGAACATTGCATTTAAATTTCAATCACCCTGTAAAGTTGAACATCCATGAAGAGGACTGCATAGAGTGTTAAGCCTGTGACTAGACTTTAACATTAATCTGAAGACTGTTATCTATCTAATTATCTAACTATGTTTAATTGTTACCTGATTAAATTAACTCATTGGGATCTGGGGCATCACGAGAGCGGTTCTTTAAAGAGTTACCATCTCCTGAATTAAACTCTAAAAGTCTTTACCCATCACACCCTTCATTACGCACACCAGTCACCATCATTACGCGCAGCAGCGCGCATTGGACTCACCTGGACTCCTTCATTTTGTTTATTGCCTTCCCTATTTCTGTCTGCTCCCCAATTTGTTCCCTGTGTCAGCATTAATGTCATAATGTGTATATGTCCAGACGCTATCCTGTACTGTTCCGTGTCCGTTGATATTAAATGTTCACTCCCTGTACCTGCTTCTTGTCTCTACCAGTGGCGAGCCTTACAATTCTGCACAGTTGTAACCCCCTTGCATCTGCAAAAACACATGCCTTACTTATGATTCAGTACTACACAAATTGGTTTTGTTATTGATACACTAGCTAATTAAATGGGAACACAGGATAAACACACACACTCTGCGCCGGTATTTGACTGGAGACGTAATAAGCTGAAAACAGGTTCCTAGTGGAATGACAAAAACATGGATGCTTGTTAACTTCTCTAGGGTATGTGGGACGGTAGCGTCCCACCTCGTCAACAGCCAGTGAAACTGCAGGGCGCCAAATTCAAAACAACAGAAATTCCATAATTTAAATTCCTTAAACATACAAGTATTTTACACCATTTTAAAGCTACACTTGTTGTAAATCCAGCCAAAGTCTGATTTCAAAAAGGTTTTACGACGAAAGCACGATTATGTTAGGTATGAGCCAAGTCACAGAAAAAGAAAGCCATAACAAAAAGCAGAAATAGAGATACAATTAATCACTAACCTTTGATGATCTTCATCAGATGACACTCATAGGACTTCATGTTACACAATACATGTATTCAAAGGAGGAGCACTGCCAGAGCCCTGCAAAATGACCTCAAGCAGGCCACAAATTTGCAGTGCTCTGGCAGTGCTCCTCCTTGCACAAAGGCGGAGGTAGCGGTCCTGCTGCTGGGTTGTTGCCCTCCTACGGCCTCCTCCACGTCTCCTGATGTACTGGCCTGTCTCCTGGTAGCGCCTCCATGCTCTGGACACTACGCTGACAGACACAGCAAACCTTCTTGCCACAGCTCGCATTGATGTGCCATCCTGGATGAGCTGCACTACCTGAGCCACTTGTGTGGGTTGTAGACTCCGTCTCATGCTACCACTAGAGTGAAAGCACCGCCAGCATTCAAAAGTGACCAAAACTTCAGCCAGGAAGCCTGAGAAGTGGTCTGTTGTCACCACCTGCAGAACCACTCCTTTATTGGGGGTGTCTTGCTAATTGCCTATAATTTCCACCTTTTGTCTATTCCATTTGCACAACAGCATGTGAAATTTATTGTCAATCAGTGTTGCTTCCTAAGTGGACAGTTTGATTTCACAGAAGTGTGATTGACTTGGAGTTACATTGTGTTGTTTAAGTGTTCCCTTTATTTTTTGAGCAGTGTATATATGTATATATCACACACACACACACACACCCAACCGGTCAAAACCTAATTCATAGGTTTATCATTTTATTAACTATTTTCTACAGTGTAGTATATTAGTGAACACATCAAAACTATGAAATAACACATATGGAATCATGTAGCAACCAAAAAAAGTGACAAATCAAAATATATTTTATATTTGAGATTCTTCAAATAGCTGCCCTTTGCCTTGATGACAGCTTTGCACACTCTTGGCATTCTCTCAACCAGCTTCATTAGTTAGTCACCTGGAATGAATTTCAATTAAGGAACATGAAAGTTCATATGTTTGAGAAGGCATTTCTGCAAAAACCGCATTTTGATAAGAAAATATGTATTACTTTCAAACAGCTCTCCTGTAAAGTCGTGACTTGCGACATATGCCTAGTTTCCTGAATCGGGTCACATATGTCTGTGAAACTATATATTCATGGTATTATGAATGAATTGTGGTTTATTTCGTAGCATTTCGTAGTGTGACTGATTTTACTAATTGCATTAGTGCAGTACAAAGTTAGAGGTGCGCCATTTGATAGATTCCCCCTCTCCCCCTACCCCTGGCTTCCAGTGGGGAGACCTGAGGTCAACCTACCCCCGCCCCCCTCCCCATCTCGTACTTCTGAGTGGGAGACCTTCCCAGGCAGTAGCCTGTCTAGCTCACAAACTAGAAACAGGGCGCCCACTCCGACACGGTTAATTGACCAACAGTCCCACACGGTGACATGATATCATTGACGTGACCTGCAAATGAGCGATAGAAAACCGATCGCGCAAATGTCACCATTAAGATTTTTTTTGTGCCGGCGCCCAGTGCAGCCCCCGCCAAGATGCCGCCCTGGGCAGCTGCCCATGTTGCCGATACCTAAATCCGCCACTGGTTGCGAGCCTGCCTTTTTTCCACTGAACAATAGTGGATAAGTATCTGGTCTTGTATGGAGTGTGAGAAGTGACAGGAGGAAGCAAAGCCCTCTGGCTGATGTTTTCCTGTAAATTAATAGACCAATGGATGGATGAGCCATCCATCTCATTCCAAATCCTATTATGCTTAAGGCACTATTTATAGCTCTGTTAAATTGACTTTTAGTTCGTTTTTTTCATGCATTTGTTCCTGCTCTTTTCCTACAGTATAGTATGTGGCTCATTTGCCTTTAGTTCACCTACTGAAGCGCGTTCTGGTACTCTTTCATTCTATCACAATTTATACATTTTGGGGATTGTGAAAAGTGCTTCATGAATAAAATACAGTTATTAGGTAATGAGTCATTAGTCCATGTCCTTAGTAGAGTGACCTTCAAATGTAATATTTTACACTTGATCTGTGAAAAAATGTTTTAACTCGACCCAAATGTAGACCATTATTGTATGGCAAAACAGCATGGTGTGTGTGTTCTGTCACCTAAGATAGCTGAAGTGTGTCAGTGAATGTGAATATCTATTGATTAGCTCTGGCACTGTGTGATAGACAGATCAGTTTTAATACCAGCTAAGACAGTGTCACATGAACACATGGTTTGTTGGAACTTGGAATCTGAGTGTGCACATCAAGTTTAACTGAGGCTTTAGTCTGTTTGGACTGTTTGATCATGAAATAATATAAATTAATTCTAATAATAAATCCAATCTTATGAAATGTTGTGAAATAATACATATTTGACAATAGGACTTTGTTTCAAGGTGCTATTTAAAAAAAAGTATATATTCTTGTAGATTCTCTGACTTGACGTATGTTCTGAAATGCATGCAAAATATTAATTAATTATTTGAAATTCAACATTGTATCTTGATTGTGTGTGTGTGTACGAAAGGGGGTATGATGGTAGGGAAGGAAAAAAATATGCAAGCAAAATTAGAATTAGCATGACACTGAAAATGACTGAAGGATTTCATAAATGATCTAGCTGCTGGTGTCAATCCCCCAACCCAATGTGCTGGGTTTATGTCACAACCCAACACACTGGGTTGTTTTAACCCAGCAATATAGCATAATTTACCTAGCAATTAGGTCAAGCGCTCAACCCAAGGCGCTGGGTTAGAAGCACAACACAAACCCGCTGGTTTGAATTAACCAAATGCTGTGTTTGTCCAATATTGACCCAGTGCTGGGTTGTCGAAATTACCCAAATTGGGTTATTTTTAACCCAGCATCCTTTAGAGTAACAATAATTAATTTTGGAAAAATAATATGAATTGCCATATTAGGCATAGCTAAATGTCTACCTTTAAGATTCTAAAATATAAATTGTTTTCAGAAATAGCTTATTGTTGTTTTATTTTCTGATTGTTTCAGTGCATGCATTCAACAAGCTTTGGACGAAGGATTTACACAAGGCCCCCATCTCCAAAGTTCACTCAAAAAGGCAATAGTTAGTGAACTGGGTTTGGTTTGGTTTTTGTTGTTTTAATTATTACAACATTGTATCTTTAAACTTCCATTGGTTAATCTATTTCTCAGTTATCAGTTGGCTCATGTAAATAATTCTGTAGTTGCCCCTTTAAACATCCTCAGGGCAAAATCCCCAAAGTCTTCACATTTATCTCATGTAAATGTTGGAGCTACATAAAAAGATTAAACAATTTATTTGGGAAATATCCCATCTTTACCATGCTGAGGATTTCAAGTCGTTTTGGATTGAGTTTTTGATCTGTTAAAGATATTGAATATATGTTGGTTAGAATATTTACTGCATTTTGTATTTTTTTTTTTTTACTGTGAAGTAAGTTAACTTAAAGTTAAATCACATAGCTTTAAATAAACTTACTTCACAGAGAAGGGACATTACCATTGAACTGTAGGACCAACCATAAAAAATGTATTACAAAAAACGGCTTCTCCTGGCTTAAACACAGCTTACAAGCCACTGATGAAGACCTTTGGAACACCTACATATTTTTTAAGTATAAAAAAATCTATTTAATACAGCCTACACCATCACAATATTTATTTTAGGCAGGTCTACAGAACCATGATATGAAGAAAATGTAGCTTATTTCAGAAGAACAGATAGCATATTCCAGAGGTGGGACCAAGTCATTGTTTTACAACTTACAATTAAGTCTCAGGTCTTAGCATTCAAGTCCCAAGTCAAGTCCCAAGTCAAGACAGGCAAGTCTGAGGCAAGTCTCATGTCAAAACCGTCAAGTATCAAGTCAAGTCTCAAGTCCTAAACTTTGAGTTTCGAGTCCTAAACAAGTCATAATGTGCTCTTCATCAAATGTAATACCATTTCATATTTTTAACAAGAGTAATAGTTAGTATATTACATTTACCCAAATCATGAATGCTTTTAAAAATATCTATATATTTATTACTTTCCAAATAAATGTTACATTTCCATGGAAATACATGGGTACCCATGAGAAAGACCCCCCCCCCCTCACCTTTATATCCGAAAATAATACTTTTGGGTATCATCTTTCCAAGGGCTCCATCTGAATTCACCCGCCGACGTTCCTCTGCACTGCCACGCACAACTTTTTGTCAGCTGGCACAATTTGATTGGCTGCTGTCCAATTCAAACTGTAATCTGTTAAATGAAGAGTTGATGTGCTGCACACCTTTTTTAATAGCATAATTTTTTTTAAATTTGAGCTTGGGGAGGGTATCAAGTCAGGTCGAGTAATAAGGCTCAAGTCCAAGTCAAGTCACAAGTCATTGGTGTTCAAGTCAAAGTCGAGCTGCAAGTCATCATATTTGTGACTCGAGTCTGACTTGAGTCCAAGTCATGTGACTCGAGTCCACACCTCTGGCATATTCTGAGTTGTCCTTATATTAGACCTTGATATGGCTATGCCATATGGCTGAGGGCACACTGGTTCATTTAGAAGACAAGATTTTCTTATACTGTATGTGTGGAATTATTTTTTATTTCAATTGGCCCACAAAAAAAACCATGTCATCCGCAGCCTGCACTCGAATCGCGAATGGAGGTTATGTTCGGTTACGTTTTTAATATACCAATGCCAGGTAGGCTTCACCAGTTATAAAGCGGATTAATGTGCTTATTTTTAAGAATTTAGCAACATATATAGCAGCACAAGGAAGTTGGGATCCTCTTTTAAATAGTGGCCAGTCAAAACTCTGTTTTCAATGACTGGGTGTATAAGAACATATTTCACTAGGCTATGTGCTCTCCAACTGTGTCCCAGGTGTCCTAGGCCTGTGGGCTACGTTTGGAGTTATTTCAGAGTCAGATTCAGACTCAGAGAGGCAATTCATTTTACACCAGTCATAAAACATATCCTTTGCTATCTATTTTGTATTGGTATATGTGATAAGTGCAATTAGTCCAACATTTTGTTATGTTGCGGAATTGCATTCTGAATAAAAGAGTACATAGCCTTATTTTTTTTAAGCTTAGGTAGTCTGTACCTGCAGCCAGAGGGAAGGAGCTGGAATTCGGGTAGGGTGGATGGGAAGAGTCAACCACACATTTTTTCACCTTTTGGAGGGCTCTGCCCAGGTAGAGAGATGACAGCTCTTGCTGTTGCTGCCCCATGATTTCCCCACAAGTCCTGACTATCTTGCCCAACCTATTTTTCTGTGCAAGCTTGATATTCCCAAACCAGCAGGTCAAGCAGTAGGACAGAATGCTCTCAATTAATGATTTAAGACAGCTGATGAAACTGAGGAGTGTTCCTGTCTGGCTGGGCCTGGCTCCCCAGTGGGTGGGCCTGGCTCCCAAGTGGGTGGGCCTATGCCCTCCCAGGACCACCCATGGCTGTGCCGCTGCTCAGTCATGTGAAATCCATAGATTGGGCCTAATTTATTTATTTCAAGTGACTGGTTTCCTTATATGAACTGTAACTCAGTAAAATCGTTGAAATTGTTGCTTGTTGTGTTTATATTTTTGTTCAGTTTAGTAGGTCTAGTCAACTCAAACTCAAGTTCCACTGCATGTATTCATTGTTCCCTTCTAATCAGGTTCTGATTTAGACCTGGGAAACCAGGTGTGTGCAATGAATTATCAGGTAGAAGAGATGACCAGCAGGCTCTGGACCTCATAGGGTAAGAGTTGAATACCCATGTCTAGCCTATAGAAAGCTGATGGGCTCCTCTAGTGTCTGTGACAGATCCACTCTCATTGGATGCCAGCTTCAGGGGGCAGGTGTTATCTGGGCACAGCAGGGAATCTGATTGGCTAATCACAGCAGGGTTCCGTACTGGCTGAGTGACAGGACCAACGGGCGATACTCAGTGTATGGAGGGGCAAGAACTCAGCCCAATCACACCAAAACGTTACCTCACTAACAAACAGCCGCACACACAATCACACAGCCCCAGACAGTGCATTAAACATTAGGACTATCGCACAGTGGAAACAGACAGTAAATCTCTTGCTGCCAGCGACACTGAGCAGGGAGGAAAACGCCACCATAGAACAGTCTCATGTCCAACTCCCTCCCTCTCGCATGCTCGCTCTCTCTCTCGCTCTCTCTTACCTTCTTTCTCGCTTGCTCTCTCTCTCCTTCTCTCTCTCGCTTGCTCTCCCTCTCTCTCGTTTGCTCTCTCTCTCTCTTGCTCTCTCTCTCCCTCTCTCTCTTGCTCGCTTGCTCTCTCTCCCTCTCTCTTTCACTGTCTGTCCCTCTGTCTCGCTCTCTGTCTGTTACTCTCTCTATTCATTTTTTTTATCTCTCTGTATCTGTCTCTCTCCTCCCGTCCTCTCTCTCTCTTTCAAATTCACACGGCGTTATTGGTATGGAATGTCTTAAACACATACATTGCCAATGGAAACAAAACAATGTAATCAAATCAATATTGACGCAGATAGATAATAAGACAAAGCAATGCTCAATTAGTAACATTGATTAACAGGACAATGTTCTCTCTCTCTCGCTTTCTCCCTCTCCAGCCCCTACATTACTAATAATAGAGCCATTGAGTGGAGTCTGTGTGGAGATAAGTGCTTGTCTGGGTGTTTTTGTGATGGTGCCAGTGTTACAACAGGACAATCAGATTAGACAAACATTGAGACAGGATCACACATCTAATCAGTACGTATTGTCTGTATGATGATAGTGCTGCGCCATTAACAATCAGACATTACATCAAAGCGAGAGGAGACTCAACGACGCATAAAAAAAACAGTACTTTTTTATTTGCGCAAACCTTGTGTGTGAGTGTACATGTTTGTGTGTGTCTGTCCTCATTTGACCAGATAGTTTAAGGCATCTACAAATGTAATGACTTTTAAACACTATTCGCTGTTTAAAGTGAGATTTTATGGATTCTAATGAGACAAATAGTGTTTCAATCAAGCTGGTTGGAGGGAGGACTTTAAAGTCAAAAATAAATAATTACATTTGATTTAATCAAATTTGAACCACTGATTTGATGAATTGCTCTAATAAGAAGGCAGCTCATGTGTTAATATGGAGCACTAGAAGTGCCGTTCAAAAACTATTTTAATACCTGCCACACCGAAAAATCACTTCAAACATCAAATACACAAGAAACACTTGAATAAAAGGCTAAAATGAGGACAAGCATAAAAGAGATGAGGTAGAGAATACAATGGCTGGTAAATGCATTGAATTGGGGTTCATGAAATAAACAGCATTCGACAAATGTCCTCAATTACTTGATTTGAAAGAGCACCATGTAACATAAGCTGAATGCATCTGTTGTTATCTATTTGCAGTTTTCCACAAGCAGCAACAATTCATTCTCAGTCTATTTCCAATATGGACAGTGTTTCCCCTCTAGGGACAGACAGACAACACTGTTCATCAACATAGAATCAGACCAGCCCTCTGGAAAGGATAAGGATCACCACAATAAGACTATTGGCCAAACTGAGGGGTTGGAGACTTTCAGTATTGGTTCAAAGTTCTTAAATTAATCATTGGGTTGTGTTTCAAGAACATGTGTTTATATCTTTATTTGTTCTTCCGGGCTACTGGTTGTCTACTAGTCGCCTACTGGTCAGGCTCTCAAGAATCCTCTCATCATTCAAACTATGTCAACAAATGACTGCCTAGAGAGAGAGAGAGCGAGAGAAAGAGCGGAGACCTGTCCATCCATTTCACAGAAACACACTCCTCATCACCTTGAATTGATCTCTGCCTGAACTAGTGAGGCAGAGACAAATATGTGTGTGTGTGTGTGTGCACGCTTAGGAAAAAGGTTCCAAGTAGAACCATATAGGGTTCTTCGGTTTGTCCCCAAAGGGGAATAATTTTTGGTGCTAGGTAGAATCCTTTGCAGAGGGTTCTACCTACTGTAGACCATTTATGTAGGCTTCATCATAAAACACCTGTAAATGGTTCTACCTAGGACTGTCTATGAAGAGTTATTCATAGATCCCTCTATAAATGTTTATACCAAGAACCCTTTAATCATCTAAAGGTTCAACCTAGAACTCTTTATGAAGGGTTCTACCGAGAACCATTTTATTTTTGAAAAGGTTCTTCCTAAAACCCTCTATGAACTGTTCTACCAAGAACCCTTTTATCTTTGAAGGGTTACTCCTAGAACCCTGTATGAACGGTTCCACCAACCTTATTAGCTTGTAAGTCACATTATGCTGGCTTGCAAAGTGATGTGTAATTCCTATAGGAATCCAGCCAGAGAGAAAATATCTAACAATTTGAACTTTTAATCACCCAGAACCTGCATTCAGAAAAACTGCCAGGTTAGGGAAGATTGAGTAAGGAGACTACTTAAATCCTCTAAACTGGAACAAATATCTCAGTAACGGGTTCAATAAATCTAACTACTTACAGATTGGAATAAATTAGAAAAATTTATGTTATGTATGTTTGTGTAGCATGGGATTAATCAACCAATCAATGTACATGCAAAATCACAGATATTGAAACAGACAATTCTAAAAATCAACCTGGAAATCAAATCAAATAAAACTGTATTTGTCACATGCACCGAAAACAACAGGTTTAGACCTTACCTTGAAATGCTTACTTACAAGCCCTTAACTTAAGTATCGGCGTCCCGTCAACGGGACAGTTGTAAATCATGCAGCGCCTTATATCAGGATCGCAGATTTTAGAGAAACAACAAATTTCGGTACAAATAAGTGTCTTATATCGGTCCCAGAGATAACATGAAGTGTTATTTTGTTAGATTAAATCCTTTTTCATATCCTAAAAAGGTTCATAGAGCATCGATTTTGTATTTCCACTGGTTCAACTTGCAAAGAAAGGAATCTGTGAAACTCTCACCCTAATCGTTGTTTCAATAAGTCATATCACGTTTGTATGTATTCCTCAGAGATCCTAGCAGGTAACAAGACTTCACTATATCATTAGGGGTGTAGTATATCCTACAGGATACCATATTTGGTCAGAGAGTGACGCCTTCATGGCACGCTAATGACGCGGGAAGTCATCACTTGAACGATTGTATCTTTGTCAAATAAGCACCAATCAGGGTCAAACAGCCAATAAATTGGGCTTTACGGGAGTATCCGGAAACGATGTATATGTCATAAAATGTAGCTATTAACCTTGTACAACAGCATGCCTTTTCATATTGGACAAAAAATATAAGTATATTCAGAGTTATGAAGTTATAACAACTGGTTATTTTGCAAATGTTGAACTTATAATATGGCTACTAATATCTGGAAAGCTAAATCAAAGTCCAAGTATACAGATTTGACGATATTCTTGCAGAAAAATGTAATATGAACGCGAATGTCTCCTTCACGATTTGCCCAAATGTACCTGGGGACTTGTGGTTCACTCATACTTCGTTATCCATCTGAAACTTTGCACGTACACTGCTGCCATCTTGTGGACACTATCGGAAAACCAGAGTGATAGTGGCTAGAATGGCTAAAACTAGTGGCTAGAACTGGGACTTTTCTCTTGCATTTCAAAGACGGTGGTAGAAAAAAACAGTTGTTATTTTCTTTGTATTTTCTTCTACCAGATCTATTGTGTTATATTCTCCTACATTCAATTCACATTTCCAAAAACTTCAAAGTGTTTCCTTTACAATGGTACCAAGAATATGCATATCCTTGCTTCAGGGCCTGAGCTACAGGCAGTTAGATATGGGTATGTCATTTAGGTGAAAATGAGCCGAATACAACAGGTTTAGATCTTACCTTGAAATGCTTACTTACAAGCCCTTAACCAACAATGCAGTTAAAGAATAGAACTAATCAAATATTTACAAAATATTCTAAAGTAAAAAAATAAAAAATAATCAAAAGTAACACAATAAATGTACATAACAATAACGATGCTATATACAAGGGGTACTGGTACTGAGCCAATGTGTGGGGGTAAATGTTAGTCGAGGTAATTTGTAAAGTGACTTTGCACAGATAATAAACAGTGAGTAGCAGCAGTGTAAAAACAAAGGGGGTCAATGCAAATAGTCCGGGAGGATTAATTGTTCAGCAGTTTTATGGATTATGGATTATTTGTGCAGCAGTTTTATGGCTTCGGGGTAGAAGCTGTTAAGAAACAATAGAGCAAGTTGGGAAATATGATAATGATGTGCGTGGTTTGGGGTTTTGCTCTATTGTGTCACAAATGACACAATCACACACCAACACTGGGATTATTTTACACCACTGAGTGTTACATTAAATTTAACTTCTGAATCGACACTAGAAATGTTACACAGAACACAAGCTAAAATTGACCAATTTGCTGTATACCATACAATATACTGCTGGTTCACTCATACTCCCTTCTATCCTACTGCTCTCTGCTTAATACAATCACAGAAAATACTCATTTGAATAATAGCAATCACGGCAAAGATGTCAGTAAAGTATATGTAAAATGATCAAGGGAACACCAGATGCATGCAGAAATATTACCATATAGGTACAGTTTAAAACATTCCCACAGCTATCTTCTTAAATGTATCAGATTACTATAACTCCCAATGTTACATTTTTAACACTGGGGAAAACACTAATGCTCAGGCATTATTTAAAAGAAGAAAAAAGAACAATAAAAGAGCTTATTCAGATGGATTCTATGTATACTGAAGTAAAATATCAATGCAACACGCAAACTATTTAAAAGATAGGAATGAGTTCAAATCAAATCCAATCAGATTTTATTGGTCACATACACATGTTCACCGGATGTTAACCTTTCACGAGTATCAACCCCGGATCCGGGAGCACCCCCCACCCCCCACACACTGATTAGCATAGCTAGCATAGCTTCAGAAGTAGATAGTAGCATCTAAATATCATTAAATCACAAGTCCAAGACACCAGATGAAAGATACACATCTTGTGAATAAAGCCACCATTTCAGATTTTTAAAATGTTTTACAGGGAAGACAAAATATGTAAATCTATTAGCTAAACACGTTAGCAAGAACCAAGAAATTGATCATATTACTCCAGTGCTAGCTTCCCTACACTGGCTTCCTGTTAAGGCAAGGGCTGATTTCAAGGTTTTACTGTTAACCTATAAAGCGTTACATGGCTTGCTCTACCTATCTTTCCGAGTTGGTCCTGCCGTACATACCAATACGTACTACTACGGTCACAAGACGCAGGCCTCCTAATTGTCCCTAGAATTTCTAAGCAAACAGCGGGAGCAGGGCTTTCTCCTATAGATCTCCATTTTTAGGGAACAGTCTGCCTACCCATGTGAGAGACGCAGACTCGGTCTCAACCTTAAGTCTTTACTGAAGACTTATCTCTTCAGTAGGTCATATGATTGAGTGTAGCTGGCCCAGGAGTGTGAAGGTGAACGGAAAGGCTCTGGAGCAACGAACCGCCTTGCTGTCTCTGCCAGGCCGTTCCCCTCTCTCCACTGGGATTCTCTGCCTCTAACCCTGTACAGGGGCTGAGTCACTGGCTTGCTGGTGTTCTTTCATGCCGTCCCTAGGAGGGGTGCGTCACTTGAGTGGGTTGAGTTACTGACGTGATCTTCCTGTCTGGTTGGCCCCCCCTTGGTTTGTGCTGTGGTGGAGACCTTTGTGGGCTATACTCGGCCTTGTCTCAGGATTGTAAGTTGGTGGTTGAGGATTCCCTCTAGTGCGGGGGCGTGCTTTGGCAAAGTGGGTGGGGTTATATCCTTCCTGTTTGGCCCTGTCCGGGGGTTTCTTCGGATGGGCCACAGTGTCTCCTGACCGCTCCTGTCTCAGCCTCCAGTATTTATGCTGCAGTAGTTTATGTGTCGGGGGGCTAGGGTCAGTTGGTTACCTGGATACTTCTCCTGTCTTATCCAGTGTCCTGTGTGAATTAAGTATGCTCTCTCTAATTCTCTCGTTCTCTCTTTCTCTCTGAAACCTGAGCCCTAGGACCATACGTCAGGACTACCGGGCATGATGACACCTTGCTGTCCCAGTCCGCCTGGCCTTGCTGCTATTCCAGTTTCAGCTGTTCTGCCTCGGTTACGGAACCCTACCTGTCCAGACCTGCTGTTTTCAACTCTTAATGATCGGCTATGAAAAGCCAACTGATATTTATTCCTGATTATTATTTGACCATGCTTGTCATTTATGAACATTTTGAAAATCTTGGCTCTCTCTAATTTTCTCCTTCTCCTTTCTTTCTCTCGGAGGACCTGGGCCCTAGGACCATGCGTCGGACTGCCGCCCGTGGTGACTCCTTGCTGTCCCCAGTCCGCCTGGCCTTGCTGCTATTCCAGTTTCAGCTGTTCTGCCTGCGGTTATGGAACCGCCACCTGTCCCAGACCTGTTGTTTTTCAACTCTTGATGATCGGCTATGAAAAGCCAACTGAAAATTATTCATGATTATTATTTGACCATGCTTGTCACTTATGAACATTTTTTAACATCTTGGCATAGTTCTGTATAATCTCCACCCGGCACAGCCAGAAGAGGACTGGCCACCCCTCATAGCCTGGTTCCTCTCTAGGTTTCTTCCTAGGTTTTGGCCTTTCTAGGAGTTTTCCTAGCCACCGTGC
>NC_036864.1:802054-847054 GCF_002910315.2 Salvelinus sp. IW2-2015
AATACACCACTATTCTAACTCCATCAGTTTCTTACTCCTCAGGTGCTATCACCAATTCGGCTCAACTAGATATTGATATCCACTAACCAAGAAAAAACCTCTTCAGATGACAGTCTGATAACATATTCATGGTATAGGATAGTTTTGTTTTAGAAAAAAGTGCATATTTCAGGTAGAAATCACAGTTTACAATTGCACCCACCATCACAAATCGACTAGAATTACTAGATAGAGCAACGTGTATGACCCATTTACTCATCATAAAACATTTCATAAAAATAGACAAAGCATAGCAATGGAAAGACCCAGTTCTTGTGATTTCAGACCATATTTCAGATTTTCTAAGCGTTTTTCAGCGAAAACACAATAAATCGATAAGTTAGCATACCACATGAACAAACGTTACAAGAGCATCGATCCAGCAAAGAGCGCTATAACGTAATCACGCCAAAATATATTAATTTTTTCACTAACCTTCTCAGAATTCTTCCGATGACACTCCTGTAACATCATTTTACAATATACATATACAGTTTGTTCGAAAAGGTGCATATTTAGCCATACAAAACCGTGGTTACACAATAAAAATACTAGGAAATCAAGCCTCAATATGGTCTGACGTCATCTATCAGAGTGATCTAGTTTAATTGAAAGCTAATCATATACTTGACTAAAAAATACAGGGTTGACAGCAATCGAAAGACAAATTAGTTCTTAATGCAACCGCGGATTTACATTTTTAAAATTATCCTTACTTTTCAATACAGGGTTGGCCAAGTGAAGCTATACCAACAAAAATGGCGAATTATGCGTTTAAAATATTTCGACAGAAACACGGTTTATCATATTAAATATTGCTTACTTTGAGCTGTTCTTCCATCATATTCTTGGGCAATGTATCCTTTCTATGTTATAAACGTCTTTTGGTCGATAGATGTTCTCTGTCCTTCGAAATGTTCACCACCAACGACCGACTCCCTAAAACGTGTGTCCAAACTTTCAGAACGCACAACAAAGAAATCCTCAAAATCGCACTAAACGGATATAAATGATATAAAACGGCTCAAATTAACTACATTATGATGTTTTTAACAACTATAACGACTGAACATGACCGGAAAATATTGCTGGTTAGAAAACGATTTGGAACGAGGCATGTCCGATGGCCTTCACGCTTGAGGCGCAAGTTGAGAAAGAGGGGTCTCTGTACATTTTTGTCATTTATAATGGCTGTGAACGTCCCATCGACTTCATTGAAAACGTGATGACGTACAGACACCCAGAGGAAGACGTAGGCAGTGTCGGTTCCTTCATAGCATTCACTGTGGCCTTATAAACAGACCCCAGATCAGAGGTAAAAATTTCTGAAATCTGAACCCTGTCATGAAAAGTGCTGTAGAAATTGTTCTGTACCACTCAGAGACAAAATTCCAACTTCTATAGAAACTAGAAGGTGTTTTCTATCCAATAATAACAATAATATGCATATTGTATTCGCGTGCCAGAGAGACTTGTCAAGCAGGCGGAGGCATAGTTCTACTATACATTTATCTTCTCTTACTATCTACTTTATATCGGGAGTACGTTAAGCGCGATCCGCGCGGCCTGATAGATTGAGACAATGAAGTTAATGTGCTTCGTAGCGATGTAATCTGGCGTTTGATAAGATTCATACCACTAGCCTTCTCAGAGCATATAGGACTGCATAGAAAAAACTACCGCTTATAGACCACAGATTTAATTCATCTCAAACAACGTATACCTATCTACCAAGCGAGTATACATACTTCCTGTATGGAATTATACTACATACATAGTCCTCTTCAGTAAGAGAAGCGGAATCAGGCAGATGGCTTTATAGATGAGTTGTGAGTATTTAAATATTATCGGATGACGTAGAAACAGCTCAAGAGCAAGCGGCGTCAATCAGACCATAAAATGGACAGTACTCTAGTTGAACAGTATCATTAGATATAGCTTGATTCTATACTACCATCTAACTACCCACTCAAATTTTGAATCCCAATAGGGTCTGACAGGACAACAAGCACATCTGGCATTGTTTATGCTACAATGCCTGGCCAGCTTAGTGAGGTCTGAGTCTCCTATAGCACCCAGTCAGATGTAGTCAGCTTCAGCCGATACCCAACATAGACGAGACTCGAGTGCTCTTGAGAATTGTGACCATCACGACCTTAGTAGAGGTGCAAAAACATTTTAATAGCCCTATTCTTCATCTGGACTTTCGGTGGTGAGCGTCGACAGCCTTTTAAAGCTAAAATGCCTTACTACATGTGATCATCTAAGACATCGACTCGATCCTCCATCTATACCCACATGCCAATCTGTGACTTGTGTAGAGAGATATCTGTCTGCTCCGACACCGTCAAACGAATCAACTTCTTCTACTCTCCTAAAAGTCGTCAAACATTACTTAATGTGTGAAGTTAACTCGTCACGTTCAAAGGCAGTCATAGTCCATTAAGCGAAAAACAAGACTCAATTCGACCTGGTATTCGATATTCGGTTATATGTGAATTGGCCTGACTGAAACATTAGCGTGGTCTTGACAAATCCTCCCAATGAAGTAATTTACGTATTGAGAGTTAAATTGTATTTGGGCGCATCTATTTATCTCATCTGTTTGGTACGCTCTTGAGCGAACCATTTCTATCGCCGCCGTGTGTAGATGGCGACGAAAACACAAGAACGTCGCACTTCTCTTTGATACATTTACGATAGCAAATTTTCAATTACAAAAAAGGAAAATGGTCAACGTGTGTTTAGTCTTCTCCGCGCTTTCATAGTCATTAGACCATGCCTATGCAGTAAGAAGTCAATGCCCAACCGCTTATACTGTCACTAATTAACAACATAATCTTTATAGCTTTACCTGTGATAAAAAGCATAGAACACCCATTCGCGCCATATTATCTAATGCTCGGTGCGCTAGCGAACTAGGCGAGTTTCTCAGGAGAACAAACACACACCCAAACTATGCTCATATACAGGCACCCATGTTGTTAGTCATTAGTGTACAGATCATCACAAGTAATCAGTCATAAAATATTATCCTTAGATGATTTGATCTACATCTTAATCTCTTTTCATCTAGATGTGGAAGATACGTTCTCAACTGCAGCCACTTGCCACAACAGTGTCTCTCTCGAGATCCCATAGTCTATTCAGACCCAGTAGAGTTGTTTGTTCGCGATCATCTGGCTTTCTTGGCCGATCTAACTATCGACTGCCAACCCATCATCTATATCTCCGGAAACTAGATTTTGATCCCATGCCTTAACTAAGATTGTCTGTGCTAGGTGCTATATAGTTCCAATGTTCACATTTCATAATTTCTCATGCGATGCGCTCACTCAACCATAGTGTTCAATATCTCTCTGAACAAGAGTTCCCAAACAAAAATAATCTGACTAACAAAGTAGCTCTCCCAAGTCTCACAGTCCCGGCGTAGAAATCTCGAAATACTCAACGGAGCGTATTAGAATTCCAATCATAATTAATAGCGTATAGTTAAGATCAACAACCAATTCCATACCATATAGTGATGCTGCCTTTCCACGAAGACCTGCGCTGAGTCATGGCCCCTATCTCACTACAGAACCTCAGAGTGAGCAACGCAGAAATCAGTTAACCACCTAACTGGAACTCTATAGTCTTATACATCCTGTGGCGCCATCGGATCTCGCTACGAATCGCGTCAGCTTGCGAGCTCCCTAAATATACGCACCACTCAATGATTTCATCATTCAGAAGACTCACCACAATCCCTTCACGGTAATACTAGAGAGGACCACATCAAATCCAAGCTGGTTCCGAGAAGACGAAAGTCTTCATCTGCGACTAAGTGTGTGAAAGGACCCGTGGTAAGGAAAGTCAAATGCGTCACTATCAACACACACACTATAGCCACCGTGGAGAGTCTTCGCGGGCCTAGGCGTGTGTATCTCTCTCTGAGCGCAGAGACTGACTTAACCGATACACGACGACTGCCACGCTCCTTACTCCCTCCTTTACCCGACGTGAGTCCTTACACTGTGTATCTCACTACATTCTTTACATGTCGATTGTGGAGCCAATAGTGAAACACAATCCACAACTGAACATTCATGTTTAACTTCACTCAGTATGCTAACTACAACTAAAAAACCGCCCTCTTAATATGAGGACATAATACCCCCTAAAGAGTGTTATTGCGATGATGCCTCTTAACAACTTTACAACCAAAGTTACTAATAAATGTCTCATTGACATACTCTCATCCTGTATTGGAATATATAGGGGTCCATGACCATTAAGAAAGCAAATCTGAGCGAGCTACCACACTTTGCAACAGTGCTGTCTAAATTCTCTCTCATGGCTCCAGCTGCGTCCTGTTGATCTAGCATCAGCACTATGCGAAGAGGTTCGCGCCGAATCGGTGGCGCACAGCACCACATCTCTCCTAAGTTTAGTTTATCCTAGGTACGCAATCTATATACATACTAACGACGACACACCCTGTATCGATCTTATATAATCATGGCTCTAAACCATCAACCGCATCGAGCATAACTTGAGTGATGCGCGAAACCCGGATTCTCGCTCAACATAACCAAACTGCTGGAAAGTCATTGTTGAATTCCTTGAGACCTTTCCCGCAAGACCTGTGCAGCCTTCCTTATAAGGTCTGACCATACACCAACACGAGCCTGCACACCCGGACCCGTTTCTCTAGCCGAAAAAGCTGCTCTCAAGCCACAAATAGCTCGAGCAGTTGAGTAGTTGCATCACACGCTCTCGTGTACAACAATAGCCAAACCCATATCTAGCATCCGAAGAAACCAGGGATAAAAAGCCAACTAACCCTCGCCTATATAGAATTCTGCCTCGCTATTTCATCTTCTCAAAAAATTCAATCGCTTACACAAGCGCCTGAGAGTGCGTGTCTGCTCACCTGCCAAACCCTCACTGCTCCATATCTGTTGAACAGACAAATCCACAAATGCGAGTCTACGATAATGCTTCAGTGTCTGGCTTTTAGACCCAATATCTTAGCACTCGAGACTGCTACTGATGAGAGGTGGTAAATGCCTTTTGAATGGCGTCCAAGACCGAGGTCTCTAGCATCGTCGCGTCGTGCTCTAGACCTTCTAGAGCGCGCGTATTGACACCGACTTATACATCACACCAATTACTGTGTTGGAGTAGGCAATCGGATCTAACTGTCAGTACTATAGCCTCCTAACAGACCTGCGTTCTTCAATATACAATATCACCTGGTCCCAACTCTCTGAGAAACACTCTCCGGAAATGATAGTGACTAGTTGTGTGCTACATTTGAATGGTAGCCTGTCCTCTGACGACGATACACCCATGACATGTCCTTCTAAGTCGTGATTCCTTGCGAGATGAGATATCGCGTTATCTACTACGGAAACCCCTGACATAGTGTTTCACTAATATTTTACTCCGATTGAGCGAGAGGACGAGGTTTATTCTGAAGGAGCACATCCATGCTAAAGCATATATCTCACACTAGAGCGTCATGCGAGAGAACTGTGCACACACTGAGCTATGAGAGTACATATTCAATAGAGAGTAGAGTCATGGTTGAAAGCCCCCAAATTGACTCCTGCCGTAAATGCCTGACATGCTTCCTCAGGACAATTACCAGACCAGAGAGGGATGGCTGAAAACGTTCTACTATTGTGTATAGACTCGACCCAAACAGAGAGAGTGGCTTGTTCTACTCCGATTCACAATCGACGGAAACAAACCTAAACCTATATCTGATCTGAAAATCCTGAGAGACCACGATCTCCTCTGGATTGACCACATGGTGCTGTCCAAGCTCGTCTGACACCAATGTGAACCACATAGAAAACGAAAACTCAAATCGGCTTCTGCCCTCTGCCCCTACATTTCTTCTCTCCGGGAGGACGAAATATCAAAATACCTGTTTTCTAGAGCCGGACAGACCACTGTTGTGGTCCATTTCACGCCCAGCATCTATCGCAAAAAACTCTCTGACGAATTTAGCCTTCTGCGTCCACTGACAGATCGACACCACAGAGCAAGATATAGATTCCAATAGAACCATTAAAGTTTTCTATCTGCTCAACTAGCCTCCGGCATGGTAGCTTTACGAACATGTACAATTGTCATATCTCAACATCTCTCTCGCTACCCGGATAAAGCACTAAATAAACTTCAGTTAGTACTAAATACGGCTGAGCTTCCAATCGCGTGTATCTGTAGACATGAGACTCACACGAACAATAGTTTAAAGGAGAGTGCATATTACACCCATTGTTCCTGTCCCAAGAAAGCTAACGGTAACTGAGCAAATGACTACTGTCCCCACGTGTCGCGAGCTTCACCTCTCATCTCATTGCTTCTCTTGTAAAGAGCGGTCAAGAGGCTGATTGATCAACGTGATTCATTTAAACTGCTCTCATAAACTCCACACTTCCACCCTACCTAGAAGCCCGATATACACTTCTTGAGATCCCTACCTACTACATTTCGCGAATGTTGGGTTCCGGCTGCGATACATACAACGATAACTAGCTAGCATCACAAGAGAACGCAGCCTCCTGAGCTTGTCCCTAAAATTTTACTAAGTCTCGAACTGCGGCGAACGCAGAACGCAGTCGTCTTCTACAACTATACGCCATCTCCATTTTTAAGCGAACAGATCTAGCCTACCCATGAGTGAAGACGCAGAGAGACTCGGCTTCTCAACCTCTTATAGTAGCTCACTGAAGACTTATCTCTTCAGTAGGTCATTATGATTAGTGTACGTCCGGGCACCAGGAGCTCTGTCGAAGGTGAACGGAAAAGGTTCAGCTGGAGAGCAACGCGAACCGCCCTTGGCTCGTGTCAATCAACTCCACGCGCAGGTCTCCCACTCTCTCGCGACCTGTAGATTCTCTCGCCTCTGTTGGTCACGACCCCCGGTTACAGGTGCTTGGTCGATCTTGGAGGCTATAGAGACTGGTGTTGTGTACATATAAGCATCCTCAGCACCGGTCGGGCAGTACTTCGAAACTCGAGCTGTTGAGTCCATGACTAATCTATGCGCTGTTCTGATTTAGCCGCTCCCGTTTATCCCGCTGCCTCTCCCATCCTCGGAGTGTGATCCTGCGCTGGTGGAGTACCTTTGTGGGCTATATCTGGCGGCATGCGGCACCGTACCTTCGTCTTCATGTAATGAGTGTATTACGAGGGATTACGATCGGACTCAGTGATTTGGCGCTTCAGTCTTGAGTGGTGCGCGAGTGCATCCCATACACTATTACCGGCGAAACCGGTGGGTGGGGTTATATCCTTCCTGTTTGGCCCTGTCGGGGGTTTCTTCGGATGGGCGCCCACACCGTAATGCATCACTGACGCGCTACCTGTCCATCAAGCGCTTCTCGGTATTTGCCATCCGTATATAAGCATATGACCCACGTACCAGCGTCTTATAAGTGTGCGAATACAGGAAGAGCTTAAGAGAGGTACCTTCTACACCTGCATTACTAGCTGTTTGGGGTTTTAGGCTGGGTGTCTGTACAGCACTTCGAGATATTAGCTGATGTACGAAGGGCTATATAAAATAAAATTGATTGAATACAGTATATACAAATGAGATTGAGTAATGTAAAAATGTTATGGCTGTTTGCTCGATTGTATACACCTGTCAGCAAAGGGTCTGGCAGAAGTAGCCGAATCCAACAATTCGTGACAAAGTGACTAGTGTTCCATTTATTAATAGCCAGTGATTTCAAGTCTATGTATATAGGCAACAGCCTCTAATGTGCTAGTGATGGCTATTTAACAGTCTGATGGCCCTGAGATAGAAGCTGTTTTTCAGTATCTCGGTCCCAGCTTAGATGCACCTGTACTGACCTCGCCTTCTGGATGATAGCGGGGTGAACAGGCAGTGGTGTGGGTGGTTGTTGTCCTTGATAATCAGGTGCTGTAGGTGTCCTGGAGGGTAGGTAGTTTTACCCCGGTGATGCGTTGTGCAGACCGCAGCACCCTCTGGAGAACCCTGCCGTTGTGGGCGGTACAGTTGCCGTAACAGACGGTGATACAGCCCGACAGGATGCTCTCAATTGTGCTTCTGTAAAGGTTTGTGAGGGTTTTAGGTGCCAAGCCAAATTTCTTCAGCCTCCTGAGGTTGAAGAGGCGCTGTTGGGCCTTCTTTACCACACTGTCTGTGTGGGTGGACCATTTCAGTTTGTCCATGATGTGTACGCCGAGGAACTTGAAGCGTTCCACCTTCATATAAGTAAATCAGGCCCTAATCATTAGGCCCTAATCTATGGATTTCACATGACTGGGTATACAGATATGAATCTGTCACAGATACACTATTTATACAAAAGTATTTGGACACCCCTTCAAATGATTGGATTCGGCTATTTCTGCTAGACCCTTTGCTGACAGGTGTATACATTTGAGCAAAAAGCCATAAAATTGCCATAGACAAAACATTGGTAGTAGAATGACCTAACTGAAAAGCTCAATGACATTCAACGTGGCACCATCATCAGATGAACATCACATCATCAACATCATCAACATCACCATGTGTTCCGGAGTTCCAAATTAAGCAGCAGCAGCTGAAAAGATGAGCTCCTACAAATATTGAAATTTAAATGTTTTTTTAGAGTAAAGTACATCGAAAAAAATCAAAAGAAAACTGCAAACTGAATAGGAGACCAAACAAGCAGCAAACAAAGAAGAAAGGCTTTTGAAAAAGTAACAATCTTTCATAAAATTATACCGTTTTCTTAGCTAGCTAAGTTGTTTACCTGTTGCTAGGCAGTTGTGTTTACCTGTTGCTAGGCAGTTGCTAGGGACATTCCTGAAAGAAGCTAGCTAGCTAACAAGGGGTGTCTAGTTGGCAGAAGAGAAGAAGGGACAAAGTGGGACAAAATAAGGACAGAAGAAAGGGAAAGGGGACATTAAGGTGAAGCAGTCCTCTAAAGACACAAAAGACATAATACAAGAAACAACACTTCTATTGCCTCTCCCTCTACGATACGCACTTCCGTTTGGTTTGGAGCGAGTAGTTGCATTCCGCTTTGCTCCACAGGTAGTATTACAGGTAGTATTACATTCATTTCATTACAGTACAACAGTTTGATTTGTTTGATCTTAGCTGGCTACATAGCCGTCTTTGTATCCAAGATAATTGTGTAGTCTAGAGTAATTGTCGAGGTTACCTAGCCAGCTACACTTTCAAACAAGTAACAACGCAGCCACTGCTAGCTAGCCTATTTCACCAGCCAGCAGTACTATATCATTTTAGTCAATAAGATTTTTTGCAACGTAAGCTTAACTTTCTGAACATTCGAGACGTGTAGTCCACTTGTCATTCCAATCTCCTTTGCATTAGCGTAGCCTCTTCTGTAGCCTGTCAACTATGTGTCTGTCTATCCCTGTTCTCTCCTCTCTGCACAGACCATACAAACGCTTCACACCGCGTGGCCGCTTGCTACTCTAACCTGGTGGTCCAGCGCGCACGACCCACGTGGAGTTCCAGGTCTCAGGCAGCCTCTGGAACTGCCGATCTGCGGCCAACAAGGCAGAGTTCATCTCAGCCTATGCTTCCCTCCAGTCCTCGACTTCTTGGCACTGACGGAAACATGGATTACCACTGATAACACTGCTACTCCTACTGCTCTCTCCTCGTCTGCCCACGTGTTCTCGCACACCCCGAGAGCTTCTGGTCAGCGGGTGGTGGCACTGGGATCCTCATCTCTCCCAAGTGGACATTCTCTCTTTCTCCCCTGACCCATCTTCTATCGCCTCCTTTGAATTCCATGCTGTCACAGTTACCAGCCCTTTCAAGCTTACATCCTTATCATTTATCGCCCTCCAGGTTCCCTTGGAGAGTTCATCAATGAGCTTTACGCCCTGATAAGTTCCTTTCCTGAGGATGGCTCACTCTCACAGTTCTGGGTGACTTTAACCTCCCACGTCTACCTTTGACTCATTCCTCTCTGCCTCCTTCTTTCCACTCCTCTCCTCTTTTGACCTCACCCTCTCACCTTCCCCCCTACTCACAAGCAGGCAATACGCTTGACCTCATCTTTACTAGATGCTGTTCTTCCACTAATCTCATTGCAACTCCCTCCAAGTCTCCGACCACTACCTTGTATCCTTTCCCTCTCGCTCTCATCCAACACTTCCCACACTGCCCCTACTCGGATGGTATCGCGCCGTCCCAACCTTCGCTCTCTCTCCCCGCTACTCTCTCCTCTTCCATCCTATCATCTCTTCCCTCTGCTCAAACCTTCTCCACCTATCTCCTGATTCTGCCTCCTCAACCCTCCTCTCCTCCCTTTCTGCATCCTTTGACTCTCTATGGTCCCCATCCTCACAAAGGACCGGCGGTGCTCGGTGCTCCTTCACCGCTCATGACTCGCGTGGCTCGAAGTGACGTACCATTGGTCGAGCTCACAGGGAGGAACAGGGCTCCGGGCAGCTTCTCCCGACGGGAATATGAGGAAAACTCTAGCAACTCGCCACCGAGGACAGCTGGCATCCTATATCGCACTCCTAATCCTCTCATGTCCTCGCCTAGCTAAAAGCCAATTTTTATACCCGTGAATTCCAAGACATTCTGGGCCCTCTAACCCTAGGAAGCTGCCTGATTGAGCACCGTTCTCCTCCACTGCCTGAGCTCCCCCCCCTCCCCCCACCTCTCCTCTTTCTGTGTCGTGATGACTTCCGTCAAACCCGTTTTTGAGAAAGAGCGTGCGACCGCATCACAAGATCGCGATCTCTAGTTTGTCATGATAGTCAAGCGACGGACCCAGCTGGGTTCTGCTCAACCATCTGCCTACCCCTTAGGCTTTGGACCTCTTTCTCCCGCACTGCATCGACAGATAGGAAATCTCGCGTCTATTGTGGACGAGGTCACAGACCGCCCGAAGATACCCAGCTTGACTTATGCCAGCATGCTCGGGCTGCCCACCACCAATATCCCTCAACCTCTTGGTTCGTCTGCCAACTTCTTCTCAGAACCATTATCCGGGACCTCAGTCCTTAACGCTCCACTCTCGCTGCGATCAACTCATCCTTGACCGCTGGCTACGTCCCTTCCGTTTCAAGAGAGCGAGAGTTGCACCCCTTCTGAAAAACCTACCTCGATCCTCTCAGATGTTCAAAACTACAGACCAGAATATCCCTTCTTTCTTTTCTCTCCAAAACTCTTGAACGTGCCGTCCTTTGCCAGCTCTCCTGCTTATCTCTCTCAGAATAGACCTTCTTGATCCAAATCAGTCAGGTTTCAAACTAGTCATTCAACTGAGACTGCGCTCTTCTCTGTGTCACGGAGGCGGCTCCGCACTGCCTAAAGCTAACTCTCTCTCCTTGCTCTCATCCTTCTAGACCTATCGGCTGCCTTTGATACTGTGACTCATTATCCTCCTCTCCACCTCTCTCCGAGCTGGGCATCTCCGGCGCGCCCACGCTTGGATTGCGTCTCCTCACCTGACAGGTCGCTCCTACCATAGGTGGCGTCGAGGAAATCTGTCTCGCCACCACGTGCTCTCACCACTGGTGTCCCCCAGGGCTCTGTTCTAGCGCCCTCTCCTATTCTCGCTATACACAAGTCACTTGGCTCTGTCATATTCCTCACATGGTCTCTCCTATCATTGCTATTGCAGGAGCACACAATTAATCTTCTCCTTTCCCCCCTCTCTGATAACCAGGTGGGTGAATCGCATCTCTGCATGTCTGGCAGACATATCAGTGTGGATGACGGATCACCACCTCAAGCTGAACCTCGGCAAGGCGAGCTGCTCTTCTCCCGGGGAAGGACTGCCCGTTCCATGATCTCGCCATCACGGTTGACAACTCCATTGTGTCCTCCTCCCAGAGTGCTAAGAACCTTGGCGTGATCCTGGACAACACCCTGTCGTTCTCAACTAACATCAAGGCGGTGACCCGTTCCTGTAGGTTCATGCTCTACAACATTCGCAGAGTACGACCCTGCCTCACGCAGAAGCGGCGCAGGTCCTAATCCAGGCACTTGTCATCTCCCGTCTGGATTACTGCAACTCGCTGTTGGCTGGGCTCCCTGCTGTGCCATTAAACCCCTACAACTCATCCAGACGCCGCCAGCCCGTCTGGTGTTCAACTTTCCCAAGTTCTCTCACGTCACCCGCTCCTCCGCTCTCTCCACTGGCTTCCAGTTGAAGCTCGCATCCGCTACAAGACCATGGTGCTTGCCTACGGAGCTGTGAGGGGAACGGCACCTCCGTACCTTCAGGCTCTGATCAGGCCCTACACCCAAACAAGGGCACTGCGTTCATCCACCTCTGGCCTGCTCGCCTCCCTACCTCTGAGGAAGTACAGTTCCCGCTCAGCCCAGTCAAAACTGTTCGCTGCTCTGGCACCCCAATGGTGGAAAACTCCCTCACGACGCCAGGTCAGCGGAGTCAATCACCACCTTCCGGAGACACCTGAAACCCCACCTCTTTAAGGAATACCTAGGATAGGATAAAGTAATCCTTCTAACCCCCCCCCCTTAAAAGAGTTAGGATGCACTATTGTAAAGTGGTTGTTCCACTGGATATCATAAGGTGAATGCACCAATTTGTAAGTCGCTCTGGATAAGAGCGTCTGCTAAATGACTTAAATGTAAATGTAAATGTAATGCCACCTTTCCTACAAGTTAGTTCCTCAAATTGCTGCCCTGCTAGAGCTGCCCCGGTCAACTGTATGTGCTGTTATGGTGAAGTGGAAATGTTTAGGTGCAACAATGGTTCAGCCGCAAAGTGGTAGGCCACGCAATCTCACAGAATCGTCTAAACTCGTTTGCAACACTGACTACCGAGTACTGAACTGCCTCTGGAAGCAACGTCAGCACAATAACTGTTCATGTGGAGCTTCAAGAAGCCTAAGATCACCATGCGCAATGCCAAGTGTCGGCTGGAGTGTTGTAAAGCTCGCCGCCATTGGCCTCAGGAGCAGTGGAAACGCGTTCTCTGGAGTGATAAATCACTCTTCACCATCTGGCAGGCTGATGAACAAATCTGTGTTTGGCGGATGCCAGGATAACGCTACCTGCCCCAATGTATAGGGCCAACTCTACATTTTGGTGGAGGAGGAATATTGTTCTGGGCTGTTTTTCATGGTTCGGGCTAGGCCCCTTAGTTCCAGTGAAGGGAAATCTCAACACTACAGCACACAATGACATTCTAGACCATTCTGTTCTTCCAACTTTGTGGCAACAGAGGCATCCTCCGTCAGTAGAGAATGCCTGGTTATTCTTTAAAAGTGCTTTCCTCAACATCTTAAATAATCATGCCCTTTCAAAAAATGTAGAACCAGGAACAGATATAGCCCTTGGTTCACACCAGACCTGACTGCCCTTGACCAGCACAAAAACATCCTGTGGCGTACTGCATTAACATCGAATAGCCCCCACGATATGCAACTTTTCAGGGAAGTTAGGAACCAGTATACACAGGCAGTTAGGAAAGCAAAGGCTAGCTTTTTCAAACAGTAATTTGCATCCTATAGCACTAACTCCAAAAAGTTCTGGGACACCGTAAAGTCCATGGACAATAAGAGCACCTCCCCCCAGCTGCCCACTGCACTGAGGCTAGGAAACACTGTCACCACCGATAAACCCACGATAATTGAGAATTTCAATAAGCATTTTTCTAYGGCTGGCCATGCTTTCCACCTGGCTACCCCTACCCCGGTCAACCGCCCTGCACCCCTCACTGCAACTTGCCCAAGCCTCCCCCATTTTGCCTTCACCCAAATCCAGATAGCTGATGTTCTAAAAAAGTGTTGCAAAATCTGGACCCCTACAAATAAGCAAGGCTAGACAATCTGGAACCTCTTTTCCTAAAATGATCCACTGAAATTGTTACAACCCCTATTACTAGCTTGTTCAACCTCTCTTTCGTATCATCTGAGATCCCCAAAGATTGGAACGTTGCCGCGGTCATCCCCCTCGTCAAAGGGGGAGACACTCCAGACCCAAACTGCTACAGACCTATATCTATCCTACCCTGCCTTTCTAAGGTCTTCGAAAGCCATGTTAACAAACAGATCACCGACCATTCCAAATCCTACCGTACCTTCTCCGCTATGCAATCTAGTTTTCGAGCTGGTCATGGGTGCACCTCTGCCACGCTCAAGGTCCTAAATGATATCATAACCGCCATCGATAAGAGACAATACTTTGCAGCTGTCTTCATCGACCTGGCCAAGGCTTTCGACTCTGTCAATCACCACATTCTGATCGGCTGACTCAACAGCCTTGGTTTCTCAAATAACTACTTCTCTGACAGAGTTCTGTGTGTCAAATCAGAGGGCCTGTTGTCCGGACCTCTGGCAGTCTATGGGGGTGCCACAGGGTTCAATCCTCGGGCCAACTCTTTTCTCTGTATACATCAATGATGTTGCTCTTGCTGCTGTTGATTCTATGATTCACCTCTACGCAGATGACACCATTCTGTATACTTCTGGCCCTTCTTTGGACACTGTGTTAACTTCTTTGGGGTAGGGGGCAGTATTTTCACATCCGGATGAAAAGCATGCCCAGAGTAAACGGCCTGCTACAAAGCCATAAAAGCTAGAATATGCATATTATTAGTAGATTTGGATAGAAAACACTCTGAAGTTTTTACAACGTCTTTGAGTATAACAGAACTCATATGGCAGGGAAAAACCTGAGAAAATATCCAACCAGGAAGTGGGAAATCTGAGGTTGGTCGATTTTCAACTCAGCTCCTATTGAAGATAGTGGGATATTGGTAATTTTGCACTTCCTAAGGCTTCCACTAGATGCCAACAGTCTTTAGAACCTTGTCTGATGATTCTACTGTGAGGTGGGGGCGAATGAGAGGGGAATGAGTCAGAGGTCTGCCAGCAGCCATGAGCTGACCATGCTCTGACCATGCGCGTTCACATGAGAGTACGCTCAAGTTCCATTTGCTTTTCTGAAGACAAAGGAATTCTCCGGTTGGAACAATATTGAAGAGTTATGATAAAAACATCCTAAAGATTGATTCAAAACTTTGTTTGTCATATTTTAAGGACTGTAATATAACTTTTTTAACTTTTCGTCCATACTTTCCGCTGGGCTTGCCCGCGCGTCGTGAGTTTGGAAAGTGTACTGAACACTAGAACAACAAGGAGGACTTTGGACATAAATGATGGACATTATCGAACAAAACAAACATTTCTTCTGGAACTGGGATTCCTGGGAGTGCATTCTGATGAAGCTCATCAAAGGTAAGTGAATGTTTATAATGTTATTTCTGACTTCTGTTGACTGCAAAATATGGCGGATATGTTTTGTTTGGGCTCTGAGCGCCGACTCAGATTATTGCATGGTTTGCTTTTTCCGTAAAGCTTTTTTGAAATCTGACACAGCGGACACAGCGCATTAAGGAGAAGTGCATCTAAAATTCCATGCATAACAGTTGTATCTTTTAGCAATGTTTATTATGAGTATTCCTGTAAATTGATGTGGCTCTCTGCAAAATCAAAGGATGTTTTGGAACTTCTGAACGTAATGCGCCAATGTAAACTTTGATCTTTGGATATAAATATGAACTTTACCAAAAAAAACATACATGTATTGTGTAACATGAAGTCCTATGAGTGTCATCTGATGAAGATCATCAAAGGTTAGTGATTAATTTTATCTATATTTCTGCTTTTTCTGAATCCTCTCTTTGGCTTGAAAAATGGCTGTTATTCTGTGAATAGGCACTCACCTAACATAATCATTCGGTTTGCTTTCGTCGTAAAGCTTTTTTGAAATTGGACACTGTGGCTGGATTTACAACAAGTGTATCTTTAAAATGGTGTAAAATACATGTATGTTTGAGGAATTTTAATTATGGGATTTCTGTTGTTTTGAATATGGCGCCCTGCAGTTTCACTGGCTGTTGAAGAGGTGGGACGCTACCGTCTCACGTCCCCTAGACAGATTAACTTCTTGTTAATCCAGCCGCCGTGTCAGATTTCAAAAAAGCTTTATGGCGAAAGCAAACCATGCGATTATCTGAGGACAGCGCTCAGCACACAAAACATTATGTACAGTTACCAGCCAAGTATATTAGTCACGAAAGTCAGAAATAGCAATACAATTAATCACTTACCTTTGATGATCTTCATATGGTTGCACTCACAAGACTCCTTGTTACACCATAAATGTTTGTTTTGTTCGATAAAGTCCCTCTTTATATCCAAAAACCTCCATTTTGTTGGCGCGTTTTGTTCAGTAATCCAATGGCTCAAATGCGGTCACAAGAGGCAGACGAAAATTTCAAATAGTATCCGTAAAGTTCGTAGAAACATGTCAAACGATGTTTGTAATCAATCCTCAGGTTGTGTAAATAATCGATAATATTTCAACCGGACAATAGCGTCGTCAATATAAAAGAAAAACAAGAAAAGCGCACTCTCGGTCGTGCGCAGTAACCAGCTCTGAGGGCATCCCAGCGTCCACTCAATGTTGTCATTCTCTCTCATTGTTTCAGGCTTTTATTCTGAAAAATGTCTAAAGACTGTTCACAACTAGTGGACGCCATAGGGAATGGAATCTGGGTTTTCATCCGGAGGTGAAAATAGTGCCCCCTACCTTAATGAGTAAACCTTCTTCGGGATCGGTGTGCCTTCCACGGGACGGTTGAGCTAATGTAGGCTAATGCGATTAGCATGAGGTTGTAAGTAACAATAACATTTCTCAGGACATAGACATATCTGATATTGGCAGAAAGCATAGCAGCCTCCACTCTTCTGGAAAGGCTTTCCACTACATGTTGGAACATTGCTACAGGGACTTGCTTCCAGTTGGTAGAGCATGGCGCTTGTAACGCCAGGATTGTGGGTTCGATTCCCACGGGAGACCAGTACGACAATCTATGCACTCACTACTTTAAGTCGCTCTGGATAAGAGAATATGCTAAATGACTAAAATGTAAAAATGTAAAATGTAAGAGCATTAATTGTGGTCCAGCTCTGATGTTGGGCGATTAGGCCTGGCACGCAGTTGGTGTTCCAATTTATCCCAAAACTGTCAATGAGGTTCACTGTTCAGGCCAGTCAAGTTCTTCCACACCGATCTCGACAAACCATTTCTGTATGGACCTCGCTTTGTGCACGGGGGCATTGACATGCTGAAACAGGGAAGGGCCTTCCCCAAACTTTTGCCAAAAGTTGGAACCACATAATCATCTAGAATATCATTGTATGCTTTAGTATTAAGATTTCCATTCACTGGAACTAAGGGGCTTAGCCCAGACCATGAAAAACAGCCCCAGATCATTAATCCTCCTCCACTAACTTTACAGTTGGCACTATGTATTGGGGAAGGTAGCGTTCTCCTGGCATCCGCCAAACCCAGATTCATCTGTCAGAATGCCAGATGGTGAACGCGTTTCCACTTCTCCAGAGTCTAATGGCGGCAAGCTTTACACCACTCCAGCCGACGCTTGGCATTGTGCATGGTGATCTTAGGCTTGTGTGCAGCTGCTCGGCCATGGAAACCCATTTCATTAAACTCCAGATGAACAGTTCTGATGCTGATGTTGCTTCCAGAGGCAGTTTGGAACTCGGTTGTGAGTGTTGCACCAAGGAGAGACGAATTTTACGCACTACACGCTTCAGCACTCGGCGGGTTCCGTTCTTTGAGTTTGTGTGGCCTACCACTTTGCCGCTGAGCCGTTGGTGCTCCTAGACGTTTCCACTTCACAATAACAACACTTATAGTTGACTGGGGCAGCTCTAGCAGGGCATACATTTGGCAAACTGATTTGTAGGATAGGTGTCATCCTATGACGTGCCACGCTGAAAGTCCCTGGGCTCTTCAGTAAGGCCATTCTACTGCCAATGTTTGTCTATGGAGATTGCATGGCTGTGCGCATATTTTTTTACACCTGTTAGTGACAGGTGTGGCTGAAATTGCCAAATCCACAAATTTTAAGGGGTGTCCATATACTTTTATATACAGTATATTGTGTAGCTCAGGTAGTAGGAAGCTCTATCTTCCATTTATATGCAGTTGGCCCCTCCCCAGATGTGTTAAACGCTCTACAACAAGCTTTCTCTGCCCTTACCCTTGTTCTGAACCCCTCCAAAACAAAGGTCATGTGGTTTTGGTAAGACGACTACAGAAAACACTCAAACTCAACAGTTTTTATCTCCATCTCTGCATTCAAAGACTCAATCATGGACACTCTTACTGACACTTGTGGTTGCTTCGCGTGATGTATTGATGTCTAGACTTTTTTTCCTTTCGTTCTGTTGCCTGTGCCTAACAAAGTTTGTACCATGTTTTTGCTGCTACCATGTTGTAGGCAATCAGGCAATCATTGAAAAAATTATTTGTTCTTAATTGACTTGCCCAGTTAAATAAAGGTTTAAAAAATATAAATTATATAGCCACTTCCATGCCAGTCGGAAGTACTTGGGTGTTTTATCTCTGAACACTCAAAAGCTTGTTTCTCCGTCGACAGTCAAATAAGGGGAAGCATGGGGTGTTAACCTGACTGCCAATGTGTCCAGCATAAAACATGTCATTAAGTTATCCTGACACTCACACGTCACCATTGTCACAGCTCCCCCCTCTCTTGTCACAGCCCCTCCTCCCCAGTAAAATATATTCCAAACCCCTGCCAAGAAAATAGTAATGAAATAACACAAGTTCAAGATTGTTGCTCTAAAGCTAACACATTTATCAAAAATACAGAATATCAAGACAATTATATATATAAAAAATAAGTCATCAAGGTTTGTATGTGAGTGAGTGGGTGGGAGTGGGTGGGAGTCTGCGCATTTTTTTTAAGAAGCAGGTGTGAAGTCTCTGGTCAAATAAAACAAAAACAAAATTGTCACATGCTTCGTAAACAGCAGGTCTAGACTAAAACTGAGACGCTTATTTACTGGTCATTTTTCAACAATGCAGAGTTAAAGAAAAAAAAGTAGTGACACAAGGAATAAATACAGACCGAATAACTAATAACAACAACAAGTAAAAATAATTTGGTTATATACAGGGAGTACCAGTACCAAGTCGATGCGCAGGAAAACAAGGTAATTGAGGTAGCTATAGAGGGTGCCTTCAGAAACTATTCACACCCCTTTTGTCAAGTCTGCTCCCGCTCTTCCTCCCCTATCGCTTGAGGGCGCCAGGCTGCCCTGCATCACGCACTCCTACCATCTATTACGCACACCTGCCTTCCCTCGTCATGTGCATCAACGATTTTGGACTCACCTGGACTCACTCATCACCTGTATATTACTCGTTTGCTGATGCTGTTCCTGTCTCGTTCCATGTCCGTTCTATATTAAACGTTTGACTCCCTGTACCTGCTTCGTCTCTGCAGCGTCATGCATGTGACAGAATGCAGTAGCCTACATACGAAGCATCGGGTAGGACTGGCGTTCCGGTTGGTGGTGACTTCGGTTCTGGATCGCCGCCAATGGAACCGGGGGTGCCTAGCCAGCTCGTCGGGTTTCCACGCCCTAGCTGCCTCGAGAAGTATCCTTGCCCTGGTTGGCTCAGATGGCGTCCATCCCACGTCGGGCCTCAGCCGGATCGTCAGTTCTTGTTCGCCCAGCCGGCCCAGGAGTTTTTTGTTTGTTGGTGACGTCGGGGTGGATTCCGCCGCCGATGGAACTAGGGTTTCCACGCTCTGGCTGGCTCGAGAGGTTACCTTGCCTCGGTTGGCTCGGCTGGTTTCCATCCCAAGTCACGCTCCTCCTCATCGGGCTCCCTCGCTGCAGTGGGATTGACAGGCGTCTTGCCTCAGCCGGATCGTCGGGCTCCCAAGCTCCTGCCGGTTCATGGGACTTCCACGCCCCAATCCACTTGCCCAGCGCCCATGTCTCGGCCGGTTCGCCCACGTGGGATGCCGGGTGGCGCCCCTAAAGGGGGGGGGTACTGTCACGTCTGCTCCCGCTCTCCCCCCCCTGGCACTTGAGGGCGCAAGGCTGCCCTGCATCACGCACTCCTGCCATCTATTTCGCACACCTGCCTTCCCTCGTCACGCGCATCAGCGATATTGGACTCACTCATCACCTGTTTATTACCTCCCTTATATTTGTCAGTTCCAGTACTCTGTTCCCTGCTGCTGCATTAATTGTTTTTTGTCTGTATTACTCGTTTGCTGACGCTGTTCCTGTCTAGTTCCATGTCAGTTCTATATCAAATGTTTGACTCCCCATACCTGCTTCATCTCTCCAGCGTCATGCATGTGACACCTTTTTACAAATTAAAACTTTAGGGATAGGGGGCAGCATTTTCACTTTGGAAGAATCGCGTGCCCATAGTGAACTGCCTCCTACTCTGTTCCAGATGCTAATATATGCATATTATTATTACTATTGGATAGAAAACACTCTGAAATTTCTAAAACTGTTTGAATTATGTCTGTGAGTATAACAGAACTCATATGGCAGGCAAACTTCCAAACAGGAAGTGGAAATTCTGGGGCTGATTGATGTTAAACTCATCGTCTATTCACATCCCAGTAAGATATGGATCTGTTCGCACTTCCTACGCCTTCCACTAGATGTCAACAGTCAGTAGAACATGGAATGAAGCCTCTAGTGTGATGTGGGGCCGGATGGCAGCTATTTGAGTCAGTGGTCTGGCAGAATGCTAGTTCCTGGTCAGGCGCACTAGTCATGATATGGCCATGCGTTCCATTTCTCTGTAGACAAAAACGAACGCTCCGGTTGGAACGTTATTGGATAAATATGATAACAACATCCTGAAGATTGATTCTCTACTTAATTTGACCAGTTTATTCGACCTGGAATAAAAATTTTTGAAGTTTTCGTCCGAGTTCACCTGTACCGGCGCCAGCGTTTGGACATGTGAACTAAACGTGCTAGAAAAAGTAGCTAATTGGACATTAGTAATGGACATTATCGAACAAAACAATGATTTATTGTGGAACTAGGATTCCTGGCACTGCATTCTGATGAAAGATCATCAAAGGTAAGGGAATATTTATGATGTAATTTCGTATTTCTGTTGACTCCAACATGGCGGAGAAATGTGTATTTCTGAGCGCCGTCTCAGATTATTGCATGATATGCTTTTTCCGTAAGGTTTTTAAAAAATCTGACACTGTGGTTGCATTAAGAGCAAGTGTATCTTTAATTATATGTAAAACATGTATCTTTCATCAAAGTTTATGATGAGTATTTCTGTTATTTGACGTGGCTCTCTGTAATTACTCCGGATATTTTGGAGGCATTTCTGAACATGGCGCCAATGTAAACCGAGATTTTTGGATATAAATATGCACATTATCGAACAAAACATACATGTATTGTGTAACATGATGTCCTATGAATGTCATCTGATGAAGATTATCAAAGGTTAGTAATTAATTTTATCTCTATTTCTGCTTTTGTGACTTTCTTTGGCTGGGAAAAATGGCTGTGTGTTTTTTGGATTTGGTGGTGATCTTTTTTTTTTAAATTGGACACGATGGGTAGATTAACAAGATGTTTATCTTTTATTTGCTGTATTGGACTTGTTAATGTGTTAAAGTTACATATTTCCCAAAAATATTTTTGAATTTCGCTCGCTGCCTTTTCAGCGGAATGTTGTGGGTGTTCCGCTACTCTCTAAGGGTAGTATGTGAACGTTTGGCAGCTGCTTCTCTAACCCTGAACTTGGCAAAGTGCGAGTTTGGGAAGGCTACTGTTACCTATCTCGGCAAAGAGGTCAGCCATGGACAGGTGCGCCCTGTTGATGCCAAGGTCTTGGCTATAACTGCATTTCCTGCACCTACCACAAGACGAGAGCTGCGCCGCTTTTTGGGGATGGTTGGCTACTACCGTAGTTTCTGTAAAAATGTATCTGCGGTAGTTGCTCCATTGACCGATTTGCTCAGTCCGGCTAGATCGTTTGAGTGGTCCCCATGATTGTCAGGTAGCTTTTGAATCTGCTAAAGCACTCTTATGTAATACCCCTGTACTTGCTGCTCCAGATTTTGAACAACCTTTTAAACTTGAGGTAGATGCTAGCGCCAGAGGTGCTGGTGCTGTTTTACTCCAGCAGGACAAGAGTGGAGTGGATCATCCCGTTTGTTATTTTTCTCGTAAATGTAACAAATGTCAAACAAACTATGCGACCATAGAACAAGAAGCTCTTGCTTTGTTGGTAGCTCTGCAATACTTTGAAGTATATATTGGTTCCAGTGCCCTACCAGTGATCATATATACTGACCATAACCCCTTAGTGTTTCTCCAGCGGATGTACAACCAGAACCAGCGCCTTATGCGTTGGACGCTTATTGTACAAAATTATAATTTGGAGATCTGGCATAAAAAAGGTTCTGAAAATGTGTTAGCAGATGCTTTGTCTCGTGTGTAAAAATTATTTTTGTATGTTTTGTAAGGTTACCTTGGTTTGGTTCACTTGGTTCAAGATAAATTGTTTGTTCGCAATCCCCCCTAGGGTTGCTCTTTTAAGGGTGGGAGTGTTACGGATACAGGTATTCTGTGTGTGTGTATCCTGTGTATATTTATTTTCTCTCCTTCTCCCCTCACAGGTGGCAATAATCATTCGCCAATCAGTCATCAATCAGAAGACACCTCCTCCTGTTTCCATTACCCTATCACATCACATTTGCAACTACATGTCACTTTGTCCGTTATTCTGTGAGTATTGTTTTGTTATGGTGTTTGACTGTGTGTTTGATGGTGGGAAAAGGGGGTACCAAGACAAGTCGCCCATGGGCACACACTACCCGTAGGAATACTTTGTCTAAGAACACTAGTTAGAACTGGGCGGACCACCCACTGTATTTTTGGTTAGTTAGCTACCCAGTATTGAAGTAGCCTAGTCTAGCTTAGGGGTGTTTTTGGATATTTGTTTCTTTCCTTCTTTCCTTTCCTTGGGTCCAGCTCATCCCCTTTTCCTGCCTCCCCATTACCGTGTGTTTACAAATAAACCATGAGTGTTTGACCGTAATTTAGTTGTCTGTGGTTTTTTCGTTCTCACTTTTAGGTTTTCACTATTATACATTGCATGAGTTATGTTACAGGTCTCGTTACCATCCCCCCTAGACTGTCGGGCCAAAGGGATTCGTAACAACTGCCATCAAACATATACCTTATTGGCCAGCTAAAAACAATGCTACCCCATCCACAGCTCAATCCAAAATGCCTTCCCATGAACTGAGAGGCTCCTTTTGTAGGGATAGCCCCTCCCCTCAGAACAATTAACCCTAATTAATTGAGCAATTACCTAGTCAAACCTACATTTTCCATTTAACTAAACATACTAAAGTATATACATTGCAACATGTTTTTTATGAAACAATATCACAATATAACATTTACAAAATTACATCACTACTGACAGTGTCTTTCAATAAGCCCATTTACATGAATGAGCCATTCGGGACAGGCACTACAAAGTCAGCCCATTCCCTTAGCTTGGGTCCTTATCCAGCATACCCGGAAGCTACAGAGATGGAGAGAGAGAGGAACAGAACAAACAAACAAACAAACGCTCTCATCCACAACATCGATAAGTATAATAAATATTGCTTATATTAAATATGAACACTGACATAAGTGTGAAATGTATGTACTAAGACAGAGAAGTTAACTTGTGTGTCCACCCACATTGTTACCTTATCTGATAACGGAGCAAGGAAGAGTGATGAATGTGTGGGTGCGTTAAAGTTCTAAATGCTTCCCGAGGCCAGTGACGGACTTCTACTTCACATTCACCCACAGGAGGCTGAATACATTTATTTTGCCCAGCACATTACCGGGGGCTGTAAATGCACCGTAGGACATTTAAAGCACCCGGTGTCACAGGAAAGCCAAGAAGATCATCAAGGACCTCAGCCACCCGAGCCACGGCCTGTTAACCCCCGTACTATCTAGGAAGGTGGAGACAGTACAGATGCATCAAAGCTGTGACCGAGAGACTAAAAAACAGCTTGTATCTAAATTGTCTACTAGCTGACCTCAGCTCAGTACCCTGCCCTGAACTTTAGTCACTGTTACTAGCCAGCTACCACCTGGTGCTCAACCCTGCACCTTAGATACTGCTGCCCTATGTACATATTTATTGAAGACTGGTCACTTTAATAATGTTTACATACAATTTTACCCACTTACATATACTGATATACTGTATTCTACTCAAGGCTCATCCTACATAACTACTGTACCCCTTTTCTATTCATATACTGGCCATGATGTCTATACACAACATCATATACATATATTTATATTCCGGAGTCTGACATTGCTTGTTCTAATATTTCTATATTTCTTTTCAAAAAATATATTATTTTGTATTGCTAGGTATTACTGCACTCTTGGAGCATTTTGCTACACCCGCGATAACATCTGCAAAATATATGTTAGCTAGCTCGTTTGATTGGTCATTTTCAAGCATCAGTATGCCCTGCCTTTTATTGCCATGCATTTGATTGGCTGCTGAATTTGTGGTACACTTGTAATACTACACTTCATGTCCCATCAAAACAAACTATTTGGTATAAGTGCTCCAGCGGAGAGACATAAGAGGAAGTAAGACGTCTCACTGGCAATTGTTTTGTGGTTCAAATACAAGTAGACTAGACCCAGCTTCTATCGCATTGCCATCTATGGGATAACCACCCCTTAAGTAGACCAGAACTGTGACCATTTTTTTATGATAAATGGCCTGAGTAAGACATCTTAATTTATCCACCATCTTTGTCAACCAGCCTTTTTAGCTTGGCCTTTAATCAATGATGCCTTTGTGTTTTATGTTCTTTGATAATATTTGAGCTCTTTTTTTGCTGTGCTTGTTTTTTCATTTAATTGTTTTAAGTGTGTAGCTATTTTAAATGCACTTCAAAGCTTGAATTTAAGTTAGATTTGATTTTTGGATCTTTAATTGTTGATTGTATGAATATGGACTTCAATAACTTTATATTCTATTATTCTTATTAAGACGTGTAAAAAATGTGTGAACAAGGTTATAGGCCTACTAAATACATGTTTGGAGTAGATTGCATGGGGGTAGATTGCATGGGGGTGATAGGAGGACAATAGACAAGGTGTTAGGGGCTGTTAATGTGTTTAAAGATCCATGACATTCCAGTGCCGAATTATCATTTGTTTTCTGACTTCTCAATACTGAGCTTCTAATACTTATCATTAAAGATATTCGGATGTATAGACTCAGAAAGAGGCCATGTTATACCGTGTAGATAACTCTAACACAGTTCAACCTCCGACACCGTCAAAACAACCGCTATGCGGATGTTGGCTAAAACGGATCTGATTGAATCGAGCCCTAGGTCTGGGGAGGATGCAAGATTCTCTTGGACATTTCAAAGAAAAAAAGTTCCAGGGATGGTCCTCTTCAGACAGACAACAAAGAGTTTGGGTAAGTGGACCAAGCCTGAAAGAATTGAACTCTTTCCATAGCCTGTAGGCAGACATCTCAGAACGTTACGATTCAAAACCAGGCAAACCTTTGCCATAGTTTTAGTGGTAGATTATTTTATTTAACCTCTACTGGATCAGTGACCCGCAATCGAGACAGATGCTGCTCTATATACGATATTTGACTAGAATGTCATTGTAAACAAAAGCCAACTTTCGGGACATAGACATGTCTTATATGGTCAGAAAGCTTAAATGATTGTTCATCTAATCCAATTGACGGTAGTGATCACAGGGAACAAATACCATACTATTGTTTGAGGATAGTGCACAACAACAAAACACTTTTATCAAGACAACTGATTTCATACATTCACCTCCGAGGGTATATAATGTACTTACATTCAGTAATCTTGCTCTGGGTTTGTCATCCTGAGGGTCCAAGACATAAAATGTAGCGTAGTTTTGTTTGATAAAATCCATGTTTATATCCTAACATGATCCATGTTGTATACTGCGTTTCGCATAAATCCCGACTCTTTCAACAAAACAATCTATGAACTCTAAATTGCTAAAACCTTGTTTCACCCGGTCAAGTTCAGATTCTGTGCAATCCTCAGACACTCTAGAAGGAAACTAAACTTTGATTCAGCATTCTCATTGCGAATTGGCTATGCAACACGTCAATTAGACCACAAAGGACAGCCATCATTACGCACCAATGAGACGGGCGGTGTTCACTGATCATTATCAAACATAGCTAGGTGCAGTGCTGTGAAAAAGTATTTGCCTCCTTCCTGATTTCTTTTTTTTGTTGCACATTTGTCACACTTAAATGTTTCAGATCATTTAACTAATTTAAATATTACACAAAGATAACCCCCGTAAACACAAAATGCAGTTAGGTGATTATTTAATTTAAGGGAAAAAAGCTATTCAAACCTTCATGGCCCTATGTGTAAAAGCAGGAGCCCTGCGTGCAAGAAAGATTGGAATGAGAAGGTTACTTTTAGATCAGAAAGTAAAATACATTTTTCCTCTCTTCCTGATCCAGTTGTTTAAATGGTTGCATATTCATTTAAGATATTTGCCTTTCATTTCTATATATGTATATATAAGAAATAGACCGGAGGCATACAATATTTTGGTATAGTCGTATTGCCTATTATTCCACATATTTCATTATAGTGATTGTGTTCCCCAAACTTTATATAATATACGTATATATGTTTATAGATATGTAATGTGTATTTGATGTATTTATACACCCTGCTAAAATAAAGGTTAAATAAAATAGGTAATAGTAAACTTGGGTTCTAACAGATTTTAAAAAAAATCCTGAATAGTTGTAGCGAGTAAGATGACCTGTAGGAGCCAACTTCAAAAACACCACATTCAAGTCCTCCCACTCACTCAAATGTAGGAACTCGTGAGGGACACCTGGGAGACTTGATACAAAATATTATGTATATCGCTCATTCTTGAATGTATCAGTCTGAAACTTTGCACAAACACTGCTGCTCTATTGTGGACAACAGCTTCCTATGTCAACGTATCACCTTTCTTTTGCATTTCAAAGATGATGCAATAAAAATTGAAAATGCATTTTTTTTTTTTTTTTATCTTTTACCAGATCAAATGTGTTGTATTCTCTCTCCTCCATTACTTTCACATCTCCACAAACTTCAAAGTGTTTCCTTTCAAACAGTATCAAGAATATGCATATCCTTGCTTCAGGTTCTGAGCCAAAGGCAGTTAGAGTTGGGTATGCCATTTCAGGCAACATTGAAAAAAAGGATCCGATCCATTTTGCTGAGACTAAGGTCTCTTTTCCAGACAAGCCTTCTAGACAGAGTTGCAAAGAAAAAGCCATATCTCAGACTGGCCAATAAAAAGATGGGCAAAATGACACAAACACTGGGCAGAGAAGGCCAGCATCCCGGAGTCGCCTCTTCACTGTTGATGTTGAGAATGGTGTTTGCGGATGCTATTTAATGAAGCTGCCAGTTGAGGACTTTTGAGGTGTCTGTTTCACTCTAATGTACTTGTCATCTTGCTCAGTTGTGCACCCACTCCTCTTTCTATTCTGGTTAGAGACAGTTTCTTGGCAATTTCTCGCATAGAATAGTCTTCATTTCTCAGAACAAGAATAGACAGACGAGTTTCAGAGGAAAATCTTTGTTTCTGGCCATTTTGAGCCTGTAATTGAACCCACAAATGCTGATGCTCCATATTCTCAACTAGTCTTAAGTAGGCCAGTTTTATTGCTTCTTTAATCGGAACAATAGTTTTCAGCTGTGCTAACATAATTGCAAAAGGGTTTTCTAATTATCAATTAGCCTTTTAAAATGATAAACTTGGATGAGCTAACACAACGTGCCATTGGAACACAGGAGAGATGGTTGCTGATAATGGGCCTCTGTACGCCTATGTAGATATTCCATAAAAAATCTGCCGTTTCCAGCTACAATAGTCATTCACAACATTAACAATGTCTACACTGTATTTGTGATCAATTTGATGTTATTTTAATGGACAACAAATGTGCTTTTCTTTCAAAATAAGGACATTTCTAAGTGACCCCAAACTTTTGAACGGTAGTGTACGTGACTTCAAATAGGTCCAGCCAACCTTTTGGTAAAGAATATAGTGATGAGTAATAAAACTATCTCCTTTGATTAAACAAAGGGCGCTATGAAAAATGGTATCCAAGGGTTTAAGAGTAGAGGCAGCTGCACTTTGATAAATAGTATCACCATAATCAAGAACAGGTATAAAGGATGACTGCACAATCTGCTTCCTGCTGACCAGAGAGACAAAAAAAGTTTCTTAACAAGCTCAGTCTTGTTTTTTAAAAACAATAAATCATTGTCAATCCAAATACTAAGGCATTTGTATGCAAGGATTCGTTCCATTATAGAACCATCTGATGAATAAAGATATCATCCATGTGAGACACTCATACGAGAACATGAAACAACTGCAAAATCGGACTGTAGCCTTGTCACATGCACAAGAAGCATATTTCTCTCACATTTGGTTCACAAATGTGTTTACATCCATGGTAGTGTGCATCTCTCCTTTGCCAAGATAATCCATCCACCTGACAGGTGTGGTATATCAAGAAGCTGAGTAAACAGCATGATCATTACACATGTGCATCTTGAGCTGGGGACAATAAAAGGCCACTCTAAACTGTGCAGATTTCACACAACACAATGCCACAGATGTCTCAAGTTTTGAGGGAGCGTGCGACTGGCATGCTGATTGCAGGAATGTCCACCAGAGCTGTGGCCAGATAATTGAATGCTAATTTCACGACCATTTTAGAGAATTTGGCAGTATGTCCAACCCGGCCTCACAACCACAGACCACATGTAACCGCACCAGCCCAGGACCTCCACATCTGGCTTCTTCACCTGCGGTATCATCTGAGACCAGCCACCTGGACAGCTGATGAAACAGTTGCGCAACCAAATAATTACTGCACAAACTGTCAAAAACTGTCTTAGGGAAGCTTATCTGCATGCTCGATGTCGACACCAGGGTCTACACCTGACTGCAGTTCGGCATCGTAACCGTCTTCAGTGGGCAAATGCTCATTTTCGATGGCCACTGACACGCTGGAGATGTGTGGTCTTCACTGTTGAATCCCGGTTTCAACTACCTGGCGTCATGTGAGCAACCGGTTTGCTGATGCCAACATTGTGAACAGAGTGCACCATGGTGGCGGCGGGGTTATGGTATGGGCAGGCATAAGCTACGGACAACAAACACAGTTAGATTTTATTGATGGCAATTTGAATGCACAGCGACACCGTGACGAGTACCTCAGGCCCATTGTCGTTTTATATATCCGCCACCATCACCTCATGTTTCAGCGTGATAATGCACAGCCCTATATTGCAAGGATCTATACACAATTCCTGGAAGCTGAAAATGTACCAGTCCTTGCATGGCCTGCATATTCACCAGACATGTCACCCATTGCGCATGTTTGCGATGCTCTGGATTGATGTGTATTACAGCGTGTTCCAGTTCCCGGCAATATCCAGCAACTTTTCACCGACATTGAAAAGGAGTGGGACAACATTCCACAAGCCACAATCGACAGCCTGATCAACTCTATGCAAAGTAGTTGTGTCGTGCTGCATGAGGCAAATGTTGTTCACACCAGATATTGACTGGTTTTCTTATCCAAGCCCCTCCCTTTTTTTAAGGTAACTGTGACCAACAGATGCATATCTGTATGCCTAGCAGGGGTGCAACTTTCACTGGGGACCGGGGGGACATGTCCCCCCCACATTTTGAAATTGCATTTTTGTCCCCCCCAGTTTTATCATTGGAATGTGATACAAAATGAGGCAACGGTGTGCTTTAGGACCGTGCAGATGCCTTTGAGTAGTCGGGTAGACTATTTGGAGTGTTTATCAGACAAAAAACAAAAACAAAAAATGTAAAGTTGTGCCCCTGATTCCTGGTCATGTGAAATCCATAGATCGAATGCTTTCCTTATTTGAACTGTAATTCAGTAAAAACTTTGAAATTATATCTTTGTTTTAGTGTGTATAAGTAATGAAAAGAACAGGTCCTAGTATAGACCCCTGCGGAACACCTTTATATACCTCAAGAAATGTGGATTTAACACCATCAATCGCGATGGCCTGAGTTATGTCACTAAGATGATCATGAAACCATGAGCAGGCGTAGGAGCTCAGGCTTATTGAGGAAACGTATTAAAAGAAATAGCATGTTCAACATTATAAAAAGCTTTTGACAGGTCCACAAACAAAACATAACATTTAATTTTAGTGTCTAAAGCTTTGACAAGATCATTAACCACTAAAATGAAGACTTGCCTAGTTAAATACATTACTCAGATAAAAAAAGAGTTGCACCAAGGATTCAAGAAACTTAGCTACACAAGAAAGCCTTGAAATGGGTAAATAATTCTTAAGGTCACTACTATCCCCGAAAAAGAGCTGAGTCTTTGACAATTTTTTGGGCCTTCCTCTGACACCGCTGGGTATATAGGTTGTGGATGTCAGGAAGCTTGGCTCCAGTTAAGTACTGGGCTGTTCTACTGGACGGCTACAAAAATGGTCAAATAATCCAGGCACCCAAGTCATAGACTTTTCTCTCTGTTAGCTCACAGCAAGCGGTACTGGAGCATTCATACATTTTTGTATTGACTGAAACTTGGATCTCTAGGGACATTCTGGACTCTGATATTAAAATTGAGAGTTATAATATGTTCAGAGATGATAGACAGGGTAGAGGTGGTGGAGCGGCCAATTCTTATAAAAAAATTATGAATCTATCGTTACTGAAATCCATTTTCCTTGCCCAAACATTTTAGCTACTATCTTTAAGCCTTTGTTTGGGGAAGAATGTATCCATAACTGTTCTATGGGTCTATCGTCCTCCCTCGGCTAACCTTTGTGCACTCGAGGAGTTAACTAGTTTGTTAAGCCCTGTCACATTCTACGAGAGTCAGAGCCAGTGTAGGATTCAATCTTTGTCCTGTATTGATGCTTTGCTTGTTTGGTGGTTTGTCTAAGGGCACCGCAGGAATTCTTATAAGCGTCCGGATTAGTGTCCCACTACTTGAAAGCTGCAGCTCTTGCCTTTAGCTCGGTGCGGATGTTGTCTGTAGTCCATGGCTTCTGGTTGGGAAATGTACGCACGGTCACTGTGGGGCCTACTTCGTGTATGCAATTATTGATGAAGCCGGTGACTGAGGTGGTATACTCCTCAATGCCATTGGATGAATCCCGGAACATATTCCAGTCTGTGCGGGCAAAACAGTCCGGTAGAATAGCATCCGTGTCATCTGACTACTTCCGTTTTGAGCGAGTCACTGGTACTTCCTGCTTTAGTTTTTGCTTGTAAGCAGGAATCAGGAGGATAGAATTATGGTCCGATTTGCCAAATGTATGGCGAGGGAGAGCTTCGTATGCATCTCTGTGTGTGGAGTAAAGGTGGTCTAGAGTTGTTTTTCCTCTGGTTGCACATGCTGGTAGAAATGAGGTAAACGGATTTAAGTTTCCCTACATTAAAGTCCCCAGCCACTAGGACCTTCGCTTCTGGCCTTATACAGCTTGTTGAGTGCGGTCTTAGTGCCAGCATCGGTTTGTGGTGGTAAAATGACAGCTACAAATAATATAGATGAGTTGTCTCTTTGTAGATAGTGTGGTCTACAGCTTATCATGAGGTATTCTATCTCAGGCGAGTAATACCTTGAGAATTCTTTAAGATTAGATATTGCGCACCAGCAGTTATTGACAAATAGACACACACACCCACCCCTAGTTTTACCAGATGTAGCTGCTCTGTCCTGCCAATGCACGGAGAAGCCAGCCAGCTCTATATTATCCGTGTCGTCGTTCAGTCACGTCTCGGTGAAACATAAGATATTACAGTTTTAATGTTCCGTTGGTAGGATCGTCTTAATTGTAGATCAATCAGTTTGTTTTCCAATGATTGCACGTTGGCCAATAATACGGAGGGAATTGGTGCTTTACCTACTCATTGGCGAATTCATATAAAGTACGTCGCCCTCCTCCTCCTTTTCTTCCGTATTTTCTTCATGCTGATGACTGGGATTTGGGCCTTGTCTTGACAAAGCAGTATATCCTTCACGTCGGAGTCATTAAAGAAAATATTTGTCCAGTTTGAGGTGAGTGATTTTTGGTCATAAGAGACGGCAGCAGCAATATTATGTACAAAATGAGTAACAAACAATGCGAAAAAACAAATAAAAAAGCACAGTTGCTTAGGAGCCCGTAAAACGGCAGCCATTATACTTGCTATAAGATTGATTACAACTACCCCATTTGGTCTATCCCATTTACTAATAGAGGAAAGAGTAGAAATTGGAATTCCTTTTCCAAAGCTTCATAGGCCCCGAAGACGCAGCCAATGTCAATATGAGGAACTCTCAGAGTAACCAATGATGGAATGTTCTAAACTGACTTACATGGGTTTTTGTTGCTATCGTGTATAAGCCCGAGCCCTCTATGTGATTTGAAAAGGGGGTATTCAATTTCAAATTTGAACTAATAGCACTTGGTGAGCAGGCTTGTCTTTTGAGCTAACAATAGCAGATTCAAATGAATGGGTACAAAATTACAACTGACAACACCTCTGGCAGTGTATTTTATTTTAATTATTTATTTTACCCTTATTTTACCAGGTAAGTTGACTGAGAACACATTCTCATTTACAGCAACGACCTGTAGATTAGTTACAGGGGAGAGGAGGAGGGATGAATGAGCCAATTGTAAACTGAGGATGATAAGACTGTGAACTAGTGAAATGCACTAGTTTTCCATCTCGCTAGCTAACTACTACTTTGTGTCCGGTGGGATGTTTATGCTAGGGCAACAAGCAGATAAGGTGTTGACGTCACCGGATAAGGCAGTGACGGTCATCCCTGTTCCGACTCCTCTCGGTCTCAACTGACGCAGCAACTTGTACAGACACGTGTAAGAATATTTTAAGATAATACACAACGCAGAGGACTTAGTATTAGTATTTGGCCATTGGCTTAATTTTACTGCAAGGAATTCTAATTGGTCAACCACAGGCTAGGGTTGGGTTATAAATTACATCCTGTCACTTTGTTCTGTGAAGAATCACTAAGGACAGGGAAGAAGGACCTATTTCTCTCCACACTGATTTGCTTTGGGGACTGTGTTATTGAAGAATAACATCAACTGCCTTGACCAGCAACAAGAAAAAATGAATCAACTGTGTGTTGCTGACAATGATATTCATTGACTACAGCTCAGTGTTTAACACCATAGTGCCCACAAAGCTCATCAATAAGCTAAGGATCCTGAGACTAAACACCTCCCTCTGCAACTGGATCCTGGACTTCCTGATGGGCCGACCCAGGTGGTAAGGGTAGGTAACAACACATCCATCACGCTGATCCTCAACACAGGGGCCCCTCAGGGGTGCGTGCTCAGTCCTCTCCTGTACTCCCTGTTCACTCATGACTGCATGGCCAGGCACGACTCCAACAGCATCATTAAGTTTGCCGATGACACAACATTGGTAGGCCTGGTCACCGACAATGACGAGACAGCCTATAGGGAAGAAGTCAGAGACCTGACCGTGTGGTGCAAGGACAACAACCTCTCCCTCAACGTGATCAAGACAAAGGAGATGATTGTGGACTACAGGAAAGGTGTACCGAGCATGCCCCCATTCTACCATTGACAGGGCTGTAGTGGAGCAGCTTGAGAGCTTCAAGTTCGTTGGCATCCACATCACCAACAAACTAACATGGTCCAAGCACACAAAGACAGTCGTGAAGAGGGCATAACAAAACCGTTCCCCCTCAGGAGACTGAAAAGATTTGGCATGGGTCCTAAGATCCTCAAAAGGTCCCACAGCTGCACCATCGAGAGCATCCTGACGATTTGCCTCACTGCCTGGTATGGCAACTGCTCAGCCTCCAACTGCAAGGCACTACAGAGGGTAGTGCGTACGGCCCAGTACATCACTGGGGCCAAGCTTCCGGCCATCCAGGACCTCTATACCAGGCGGTGTCAGAGAAAGGCCCTAAAAATTGTCAAAGACTCCAGCCACCCTAATTATCGACTGTTCTCTCTGCTACCGCATGGCAAGCGGGAACTGGAGAGCCAAGTCTAGGTCCAAGAGGCTTCTAAACAGCTTCTACCCCCAAGCCATAACACTCCTGAACATCAAGTCAAATGGCTACCCAGACTATTTGCATTGCCACCCCCCTCTTTAATGCTGTTGCTACTCTGTTATTATCTATGTATAGTCACTTTAATAACTCTACCTGCATGTAAATATTACCTCAATTACCTCGACTAACCGGTGACCCTCCACATTGAATCTGTACCTGTACCCTCTGTATATAGATTTGCTATTGTTATTTTACTGCTGCTCTTCAATTATTTGTTACTTTTATTTTATTTTTTTCAGGTATTTTTCTTAAAACTGCATTGTTGGTTAAGGGCTTGTAAGTAAGCATTTCACTGCACCTGTTGTATTCGGGCGCATATGACAAATACAATTTGATTTGATTTGATCCAGGGGAAAGAGAGAGGGCTGCACACAACCCAGTTTGGGAGTCAACTCTTAATCTCCTGATTGATGGCATATCATATTCCTGAGTGAGTCTAGACCTATATAATCTAAAAGAACCAAATCAGGTTAAAATAAGTGCATGCAATGAGTGATATGTATCTGTGATGTAATGGGGTTCGAGTCCTCTATTAAAGGTTTGAGGTCTTTGTTAAAGCCCTATCAGTTAAAATAAGCCATAATTAAGGCTGTGAAACCTTGTTGCAACAAAGTCAGTTGGTAGTTGAGTAGCAATTTTTACATGTGGGTAACGTAAGCCTTGTGAGCATTGTACATGCTTTTGAAATAAACACAAGTTTGTATGGTTAACCAGGCCAATTGGCATTCTATAATATAAGAGGTTGGTGTCCTCAAAAAGGGTTATAAATATATTGGGTTAAATAAATATATAAACATAGATATATATATATTTTACAACTTTTGAAGTTAATGTAGTGTCATTTTTAAGTGAAAGAACCACTCTGAAAAAGGGCGGGACAGCTCCTCCGGATGTGAACATTAAAAATATATTAAATTCACTGTCTAGTGATATAAAGAACCATTTAAAAGTAGAGGTGTAGGCAAAAGATAATAAAGAAATGTTGTGTCATTGTTGACAAAGATGGAATATGGAATCTGTCTGATATACAAAAAGCTTGGGGGAAAATACAACTACTTCTGTATTCCCGAGTTGGACGGCTCCTATGCCAAAGGCATCATCCTGCAGTACCAGAACAACACGGCCACTGTCAGCATCGTACCGGATGAGTTCAGGGTGAAGGTACTGCTGGTCTTCAACTTGATTTATTGATTGATTGATTGATTGGTTTAACGATTCATTCATCCGTCCATCCTGAATGTCTAACTCATTGACAAAGACACGATGGTCTTTAACTGTATGAAACCCAAAGTAAGGAAATGTAATGATACATTTCTTCGCAATACTCATGATAGGACATTGCAGAGAGATAAAGAGAGTTTGAGGGCTCTTGGTGAACAGATAAAAACCTTCAAAGGAGAAATTCAACTATTGCAGGAGACACAGGTGGAAAAGTCAGACGTGACCCCCACCTGCGGGCTCTCTGTTCCCTCCATCTATCCCCACACTGAGTTGCGCAAGGCAGATGGGGTTTCAAGCATCTGGTCAGCACTGCCTGGCTTTGAGTCAACAGATTCTGACAGCGGTGAGGAACAATGTCTTAGGCCAACCAGAACACAGGTTGTTAAAGGAAGTAAAGCCAAACCTTCAGTGACAGTAATCACACACAAATCAGCATCTCCAAAACAGTTGGATGAACGGTCAAAGACTTTGAAGCATCCGAGAGAGACGTGGGTATGAAGACGTGGGATCATTTAAAGCGATATAAGAAACTCTACAATCTAAATCCTTATGATGGGTTACAGTTATTAGCCTTTGTTTTGAACAACTGTGAACATGGCGTACCTGAAGAAAAAGGTTTATAGAGCTGTGGGTGGTGAAGAGCAAGATGTGGCAGCTGGATGGAGAGCCGTACATGTTTTCCTTAAGGGTCTGACCAATGAACCGAAAAGAAACGGTTGTTGAATTTGAAGAAAGGTTCAGAGCAGAGGTGGTTAGACACAGTGGGTTACCCAATATGGAAGATGCCCTCAATTCCTCCAAAACTGGGGCAATCACACATCAGATGATGCAATGATTTGAGAAAAAATTACTTTTGTTTCCACAACTACTGATTGGAAGAGACTACTGCGACATCATCGACAGGTTGTCCCGACTGGACAGAGACATCAATCAACATAATAAACCGTCTGTCATCAGAGTTGTGCAGGTTCCAAGTGAAGACAACAACATTATTCATTCAGCAGAAGAGAAACCTGGTTTATGTCATTGTTGTTGAATTTCTGGTCACTGGCAACGAGAATGTCGGAAAAGAAAACGTGTTTATTAGGAGAAGTGGCCAGGAGAAGCAGGGTCGGTCTAAGGGAAAATGGAAACAGGACAACAGCCCCAACGACACAATGCTGATGCAGAAATTTAAGAAGCTCTCTCCCGCTCAGCAGCAGAGTTTGCTGCATGTCGTGGAGGTAAACTAACAGACCCCCTCTTATGTCCCATCTCAGCTGGTGTACATCTGAAATAGGATGGAATATACAGTATGTGAACATGATGGTTAACAACTTTGCAGTATTTTTTTTTTGTAGATATGGGTGCTGAATTCACTGCTTTGCCATTATCTTATGCAAAGCATATACAGTTGAAGTCGGAAGTGTACATACACTTAGGTTGGAGTCATTAACTTGTTTTTCAACCACTCCATACATTTCTTGTTAACAAACTATAGTTTTGGCAAGTCGGTTAGGACATCTACTGTGTGCATGACACAAGTAATTTTTCCAACAATTGTTTACAGATAGATTATTTCACTTAAAATGCACAATTCAGTGGGTCAGAAGTTTACATACACTAAGTTGACCTTTCTCTTAAACAGCTTGGAAAATTCCAGAAAATGATGTCATGGCTTGGATTCTGATAGGCTAATTGACATCATTTGAGTCAATTGGAGGTGTACCTGTGAATGTATTTCAAGGCCTACCTACTCAGTGCCTCTTTGCGTGACATCACCACAAGTCTGGTTCGTCCTTGGGAGCATTTTCGAAACACCTGAAGGTACCACGTTCATCTGTACAAACAATAGTACACAAGTATACACATCATGGGACCACGCAGCCATCATACCCCTCAGGAAGGAGATGCGTTCTGTCTCCTAGAGATGAACGTACTTGGGTGCGAAAAGTGCAAATCAATCCCAGAACAACAGCAAAGGACCTTGTGAAGATGCTGGAGGAACCAGGTAAAAAGTATCTATATCCACAGTAAAACAAGTCCTATATCGACATAACGTGAAAGGCCGCTCAGCAAGGAAGAAGCCACTGCTCCAAAACCGCCATGAAAAAGCCAGACTACGGTTTGCAACTGCACATGGTGACAAAGATTGTACTTTTTGGAGAAATGTCCTCTGGTCTGATTAAACAACAATAGAACTGTTTGGCGATCATGACCATCGTTATGTTTGGAGGAAGAAGTGGGATGCTTGCAAGCCGAAGAACACCATCCCAACCGTGAAGCACGGGGGTGGCAGCATCATGTTGTGGGGGTGCTTTGCTGCAAGAGAGACTGGTGCACTTCACAAAATAGAGGGCTTCATGAGGAAGGAAAATAATGTGGAAATATTGAAGCAACATCTCAAGACATCAGTCAGGAAGTTAAAGCTTGGTCACAAATGGGTCTTCATTTACATTTACATTTAAGTCATTTAGCAGACGCTCTTATCCAGAGCGACTTACAAATTGGAAAGTTCATACATATTCATCCTGGTCCCCCCGTGGGGAATGAACCCACAACCCTGGCGTTGCAAGCGCCATGCTCTACCAACTGAGCCACACGGGACCAAGTCTTCCAAGTGGACATTAACTCCAAGCATACTTCCAAAGTTGTGTCAAAATGGCTTAAGGACAACAAAGTCAAGGTATTTGAGTGGCCATCACAAAGCCCTGACCTCAATCCTATAGAAAAGTTGTCGGCAGAACTGATAAAGCGTGTGCGAGCAAGGAAGCCTACAAACCTGACTCAGTTACATCACTTCTGTCAGGAGGAATGGGCCAAAATTCAACCAAATTATTGTGGGAAGCTTATGGAAGGCTACCTGAAACGTTTGACCAAGTTAAACAATGGCAATACTACAAAATACTATTTGAGTGTATGAATCTTCTGACCCACTGGGAATGTGATGAAAGAAATAAAAGCTGAAATAAATACTTTTCTCTACTATTATTCTGACTTTTCACATTCTTAAAATAATGTGGTGATCCTAACTGACCCAAGCCAGGGAATTTCTACCAGGATTAAATGTCAGGAATTGTGAAAAACTGAGTTTAAATGTATTTGGCTAAGGTGTATGTAAACTTCTGACTTCAAATGTATGCTCCATTTACATCAAGGGCAGGTATTACACTAGGGGCTATTCGTTTTAACCAGAGTGAAATATTGGTTATATGGAGAGATGTTGCTTGGTATAAGGCGATTATAGGTACTATTTGGGGTGAGAATGTTGAGTATCAACATGCGAGAGTACCTAGTTCTGCAAATAGGTGCTAGATGAGGCCTGATATGAGTTGAGGGTGTAGCTGACATCCTGGAGTGATAGGTACTTTCCTTCATTTGTAATGACCAATGACACTAATCAGCGACCATCTTACACATGCCCCTGTTGGGTGGTTATGTTTTAATAGGTCACTCTCTGGGAACTTGTCTCAACTTCACCAGGACGCGTTTGTCAAAGTAGGACAGAGTAAATGTGATCAGACCACAGATCTATCTGCCTGTGACGGCACTAAGGTTGCGGAATGTCTAATGTCTGCTGAATTGACTCTCAATAATGGCACTATGACTACTTTTTATTACCAAAGGTAATATCATCAATAATGGTATGATAGCTACTAATGGGACTTACTTTATCTGTGGATCCTATGCCTATTCCTGGTTACCAAAGTTGTGGCAAGGGTCGTGTTATTTGGGATACGCCGTACCTCATGTAAGACATTATGTGAACTCTCCTTTTTTCCACCGTTATAAACGTGTGATTACAGAAACGGAGAGATTCTTTGCGATTGCTTTTCCCTCTAATGGTATTTCTAAAATAGCACGGGAAGTTATTAATACGGATAACTCTTTGGAAATCCTAGCTAATAGTACAGCTTGAGAGTCTTGAGTTAATTACTGCTGAGATGGTTGCCATTTGGACTGTGGCAATGCAAAATGGCTTGGCCCTTGACAATCTTCTGTCTGCACAGGGGGGTACATGTGGTCTTATTGGGTCCTGATTGCTGTACTTACAATCCTAATAATTCTGAGGAAAAAGCTGACCTAATCCAAAAGATCAGGACTGAGGGCGCTAAATATCCTGATTATCATGGTTATCTTCCACATGGGTACATTTCTCTGTGTGCATGATACTTCCAATAGTGGGAGTGGTGGTTGTTTTTCTTATACTCATCCAGGTTATCAAGTGTGCTATTGCCCGATGTTTGTCTGCTAAATTCCGACGGCTACATGATAGGGGATATAATAAGATTCATCAACCGTGTCCTTTTATAGATGGGTGTCAGTAGTGTTCACAAGAATGTGGTAGGGATCATAAGGGTCTTCATCATCACACCAGGCCTCATGATTGTGTTCAATGTGCCCATGGTAACTGTCCTCAGTGCTGTAATGAACGATAATCTCTCAGATGTGGAATCACACCTGTTAATAGCTCTTTTCTATAACTTTGAGTGAAATGTATTTCTTATTGCAACAGCAAAAAAAAAATGCCCTTTGTGTTTTATAAAAATGCAAGGTGTTTAATGTAAATGATTTTATGCTTACTGCTAATGTTTTTTATACTGTCTATTTTTTCCTGTTTTCTATTGTTTTCTAAAAAGACATTTTAAGAATATTTATTTTTAATATGGTCTAGGGGGAGTGTAAGAATATTTTAAGATAATACACAAAGCAGAGGACTAGAGGTCAATAGAGAATTAACGATCAATGGAAAAGGTTGTTTTTCAGGTCAACATCTGTTTAGAATCTGTGTAGGGGTTTCAGTCCTGGACTCATAGCTACATGTGGCAAGTTCTCATTGCTTTGAATTGTCTATAAATTGAGCCTAAAACATGATACTTGGTATTTGTGTCAGGTTTTGGCCAAGACTGTTCGGGTTTTGGTCACTAGATGTCCCCATTGCACCTTTTTTGTACCTTTTGTTTTTCTTGCTCTAATTATTGTTTGCACCTGTAGGTCATTCCCTTGTTAGTATTTAAACCCTGTGTGTTCCTCAGTTCCTTGCTCAGTGTTTGTAAGTTAGCACCCAGCCTCAGCCCAAGCCTTGTTCTTTACAGATATTTCTTTTATTGGATTTTCCAGAGGTTCTCTGGTTTAGTTCTTGTGTATATTTTGAGTAGTCTTTTGAGGTTTGTTTTTTCCCTGCTGTTTTTTACCACTTTGTGGAGTTTCTTTTTGTATTTTGGAGGATTTCCATTTTGTGCCTCTTGGCTTTATTTTTTGGACATTGTGGATTTAGTTTCTTTGCCTGAAGATTTTGTTCTTTAATTAAACCACCATCTCTAGTACTGCTGTGTCTGCCTCATCTTCTGGGTTCTGACGATTATTAGTGACTGTTTCTCGCACCGGGTCCTGACAATTTGGCCCAATTTTACTGCAAGGCATTCTAATTGGTCAACCACAGGCTAGGGTTGGGTTATAAATTTGATCCTGTCACTTTGCTCTGTGGAGAATCATTGAGGACAGGGAAGAAGGAACATGTCATCTACTTCCCAGCATAACAACTATGATTTGTTCTCTTTGAATACATCAATTTTTTCTCCCCCTGATTTGCTTTGGGGTCTGTGTTACTGAAGAATAACATCAACTGCTAACACATGTATACTGGAATATTGGTACATTTGTAACGATCTTCTTCATCTGATGAACATGATAGATCAGACCAAAACGCAGCGTGGTAAGTGTCCATGTTAATGTATTATAACTGAACACAAAAATACAAAATAACAAAGTCAACGTAAGAAACGAAAATCGAAACAGTCCTGAAAGGTGCAAACACAAAACAGGAAACAACTACCCACAAACACCAGGTGGGAAAAGGCTACCTAAATGTGGTTCTCAATCAGAGACAACAAATGACAGCTGCCTCTGATTGGGAACCATACCAGGCCAAACACATATAAAAGGAACATATAAAAAAAAACATAGAATGCCCACCCCAACTCACGCCCTGACAAACCAAAATAGAGACATAAAAAAGGAACTAAGGTCAGGGCGTGACAACATTGTGGGAGGCAACCTGTTTGTCTAGAGACTAGATAGCTACTGACAATGATACATAAAGATAGGCTTATTTGAAGCTTCTGCCAGATTCAGAAGCTTGAAAACCCCATTGGAGTTTTTATCAAAATGTTTAGAACTAAAACTGAGTGATCAATTTTATTTAATTTTTGTTCGTTTTGGAGTCAAAGATAATAATAGCGTAGTTATTATATTTCAGTTTACAAAATCGTTTTTTAATGATAAGTTTTGTTTTAGTTTCAGTTTAAGTTTACTATAAGAACCTTGGTACACATAGACAGACACACACACACACACTGAAACTGACAAAGAGGATTAATCCCCGGTCCTGTGCTGAGCGCTGTAGTTACATCAGTCTTACGAAGCCACAGTCTCATAGTTTTCTATTTTGGGAAATAATGAGAGGAGTGCATAATAAACAAAGTGGGCAACATCACCCAGTCCATTCACTCACTGATGGAGTGTACTGGACACAGGAGGAGGAGAGTTTATAGGTCCTGCACATTTTAATACACCAATGGTAACGTCTTATTCTCTTACCTAATTTAAATAAGTACCACCTTATAACATCACAGAAAGCGTGTTCACAGAGGGCCGCGGTTTACATAACTACACTGAACAAAAATATAAATGCAACATTGAAGTGTTGGTCCAATGTTTCAGAAACTGAAAAAAAAAGATCCCAGAAATGTTCCATGCGCACAAAAATATTATTTCTCTCAAAGTTTTTACACAAATTTGTTTACATCCCTGAGCATTTCTCCTTTGCCAAGATAATCCATCCACCTGACAGGTATGCCATATAAAGAAGCTGATTAAACGGCATGATCATTACACAGGTCCACCTTGTGCTGGGGATAAATAAAGACCTCTCTAAAATGTGCAGTTTTGTCACACAACACAATTCCACAGATGTTTCGAGGGAGAGTGCATTTGGCATGCTGACTGCAGGAATGTGTACCAGAGCTGTTTGTAGACAATTCAATGTTAATTTCTCTACCATAAACTGCCTCCAACATAATTTTGGAAAATGCTCTCACAATGGCAAGTATAGGGGCATACTGAATTCTAGCTCCCAGGATGCAAATCCTATGGCTTCCACGGGGTGTCAACATTCTATGTTCAAGGTTTCAGGCTTTTAACTTACAAAACGAATAAGAAATATCAGTTTTAGTACAGGTACACAGTCTTGGAAATGTGTGTTCGCTCGCGCCATGAAGACAGGACGCACCTGCTAAAATCAGTTTCCTATTGAACATACTTCTTTCTGTAAGAAATATTATGGTTTGGTTACATTTTAGGGTATCTGAGGAGTAAGTAGAAATGTATTTTGACTTGTTGAAACAAAGTTTAGGGGTATATTTTCAGATTCCTTTCTCTGCATGTTGAATGAGTGGATTACTCAAATCAATGGCGCCAACTAAACTGACTTTTTGGGATATAAGAAGGACTTTATCTAACAAAACAACCCTACATGTTATAGCTGGGACCCTTTGGATGATAAATCAGTGGAAGATTTTCAAAAAGTAATTCAATATTTAATCACTATTTGTGAATTTATGAAATCTGTGCCTGTGGAAAAATATTTTGATGTAGGGCGTCGCCCTCAAACAATCGCATAGCATGCTTTTGCTGTAAAAGCTACTGTAAATCGGACAGTGCAGTTACATTAACAAGAATGTATGCTTTCAACCGATATAAGACACTTGTATGTACCTAAATGTTTAATATCCATCATTTTAATGATTATTTATTTGAATTGCGCACCCTCCAGGTCCACCGAAAGTTGTCCGCTAGCGGGACACCTAGCCCTAAGAAGTTTTAAGGTATCTATGACAAACAGATGCATATCTGTATTCCCAGTCATGTGGAATCCATAGATTAGGGCCTGATTCATTCATTTAAATTGACTGATTTCCTCATAAGAACTGTAACACAGTACAATCTTTGAAATTGTTGCATTTAGCATTTTATATTTTTGTTCAGTATAGGTAGCTAGCCAAGATTTGACTGCAGCGACATCTTAAAACAGCATGGAACAAATGGGGGGTCACTCAAAACTCCAGGCACGGTTGTCATGTCAACACATGAAGAGACACCCCAAATATAAAATGTATAAAAATGCTTGACATCTTTGATCGTCATGGTTTATGATTATTGTTTGGCAATGAATATAACTATGTCTAGATGTAATATGACTGCCAAAAATAAAGTAAAAAAACAACAAAAAGTGTTTTAAAGCAGCAAACTCCGTATTAACGGCCATGATTTTGGAATTAAATGTTCGACGAGCAGGTATCCACATACTTTTGGTGATGTAGTGTATGTTGTTCCCAAGAAAGCTAAGGTAACTGAGCTAAACGACTACCGCCCTGTAGCACTCACTTCCGTCATCATGAAGTCCTTTGAGAGACTAGTCAAGGACCATATCACCTCCACCCTACCTGACACCCTAGACCCACTCCAATTTGCTTACCGACCCAATAGGTCCACAGACGACGCAATCGCAACCACACTGGCGACACTGCCCTAACCCATCTGGACAAGAGGAATACCTATGTGAGAATGCTGTTCATCGACTACAGCTCAGCATTTAACATCATAGTACCCTCCAAACTCGTCATCAAGCTCGAGACCCTGGGTCTCGACCCCGCCCTGTGCAACTGGGTCCTGGACTTCCTGACGGGCCGCCCCAGGTGGTGAGGGTAGGTAACAACATCTCCACCCGCTATCCTCAAACACCGGGGCCCCACAAGGGTGTGTTCTGAGCCCTCTCCTGTACTCCCTGTTCACCCACGACTGCGTGGCAATGACAGCCTCCAACTCAATCATCAAGTTTGCGGACGACACTACAGTGGTAGGCTTGATTACAACAACGACGAGACGGCCTATAGGGAGGAGGTGAGGGCCCTCGGAGTGTGGTGTCAGGAAAATAACCTCACACCCAACGTCAACAAACAAAGGAGATGATTGTGGACTTCAGGAACAGCAGAGGAGCACCCCCCTATCCACATCGTCGGGACAGTAGTGGAGAAGGTGGAAAGTTTTAAGTTCCTCGGTGTACACATCACGGACAAACTGAATTGGTCCACCCACACAGACAGCGTTGTGAAGAAGGCGCAGCAGCGCCTCTTCAACCTCAGGAGGCTGAAAAAATTCGCTTGTCACCAAAAGCACTCACAAACAGATGCACAATCGAGAGCATCCTGTCGGGCTGTATCACCGCCTGGTACGGCAACTGCTCCGCCCACAACCGTAGGCTCTCCAGAGGGTAGTGAGGTCTGCACAACGCATCACCGGGGGCAAACTACCTGCCCTCCAGGACACCTACACCACCCGATGTCACAGGAAGGCCATAAAGATCATCAAGGACAACAACCACCCAAGCCACTGCCTGTTCACCCGCATCATCCAGAAGGCGAGGTCAGTACATTGCATCAAAGCAGGGACCGAGAGACTGAAAACAGCTTCTATCTCAGGCCATCAGACTGTTAAACAGCCACCACTAACATTGAGTAGCCGCTGCCAACATACTGACTCAACTCCAGCCACTTTAATATTGTAAAAATGTATGAAAATAATGTATCACTAGCCACTTTAAACAATGCCACTTCATATAATGT
>NC_036864.1:852054-939070 GCF_002910315.2 Salvelinus sp. IW2-2015
AAGTAATTCTTTGATAAGAGTAATGCATATAGATTGTCTTTTTTTTTTTTAAATAAGAACATTTATGTGATTAAATTAAACCATCTAAATATACACTTGGAGTGTTTGGTGGTTATTTTATCTGATGTTCTCCTTGGACCTAGGCTCCTGAGTGATTATGATGTGTGCGCTCACACATGCTAGAGTGTGTATTTGTATGCGTTTAGCCAGAGCGCAGGTCTTTGTGCGCGTCTGTGTGTGTGTGTGCGTGTATGCGTATGTGTGGTGTCTGCCTGCCTATTTGTGTATGTGTGTGTATGGTTGTTTTATAGTCAGACTGCCCAGGCTGCACCACTGCATGAGTTGCTAATTGCCTCTCAAAGGAAAATCTTCTGTGTGGTGCACGGTGCACAGCCATTTGTTTGAAAATCTGCAGATAGTATATCAGTAGCCTATACATTTTTGAAGTGGGTTTACTAAAAAAATGGTGTTCCCTCTTTGGTATCATTAATTATGGTCAAGCCAACCATATCCCGTATATTTACTGGGCCACAGAAAAATCTCCACCCGCAGTCAGGTCAACCTACTTCGGTGCTTAAAAGGGCTAACACACACACACTTTCAACCTTTAGAAATGGTATTTCCTCTTTGTTTGCAAGTGTTTGGGTGGGCAACCAGCCTGGTCACCCATAATCCACAGCGAAATTAGACAGACGGGTGTAAAATGGGGGAGGGACACAACAAATGAATTGCTTTGCACGAGTGGCTCCTTACCACAATCAATCAGTATGGCAAAAATAATCTCTGCTCAGTGGGCCTCAGAAATATATTTTCCAGAGAGAGAAGCTAGTGTGGAAGGAGTGGATGATGAAGAATTTTCAGAATATGAGAATCATGTCTCGCTCAATTCGGAGTCTGACAGTGAGTTGGAAGAAAAGTATGAGATTGACCCTCAGCCAGCACCAGGATCAGCCCGTCAGCAGCAGCCAGCCCCAGGACCAGCCTGTCAGCAACCAGCTCATCAGCAGCCTGCAGGAGGAGAAATACGGGTGTCAAAAAATTGTGAAATTGAATGGTCTTCTTGTCCAAGGAATGAGCCACCCTGCATGGCTGCCAATGTGATAAGGATACAACCAGGGTCGACGCGTACGGCAGTTACTCATGTGTAGGACATAAAGTCTTCTTTTGAACTGTTCATCCCAGACACCATCCAGAAAATCATTCTGGACTGCACTAATTTGGAGGGAAGGCTAGTTTTTGGAGAGCGATGAAAGGAGATGGACCAAACTCATTTACATGCATGAAAAATGATTACAAATAATTTTACCAAAATCCTCCCTCTCATAATGAGACAACCCATCCTTAGGACTATTCAGCATTTGAAAAATCATGTTAAAACCTTTTGTCAATAGGGGGGAGCTATTTTCACTTTGTAAAAAATCGTGCCCAAATTAAACTGCCTCGTGCTCTATTCTTGCTCGTACAATATGCATATTATTATTACTCTTGGATAGAAAACACTCTCTAGTTTCTAAAACCGTTTGAATTATATCTGTGAGTAAAACAGAACTCATTTTGCAGCAAACTTCCTGTCAGGAAGTGAAAAATCTGAAATCGAGGCTCTGTTCCAGGGCCTTCCTATTCATTTGCTTGAAATCTATGGATATACATGCACTTCATACGCCTTCCACTAGATGTCAGTAAGCAGTGAGAATTGGAATGGGGTGTCTAGCTTGATCTGAGGCCGTACAAAAGCTCTTGGAACCGGGTGTGCAGTCTTTTCAACGTTCGTCATGACGCAAGACAGACCTCAGGATTGCATTCTGAAAAGCTCTCGTTATAGGCGTTAGATATATATGGTTTGTTCAAAAATTTGCATATTTAGCGGCACAAATCGTGGTTATACAATATGAATAGTAGCCAAAATGCAAACAAAATGTCGGGAGAAATCTTGGGAGAGGCACCTAATCTAATCGATAACTAATCATAAACTTGACTAAAAAATACAGGTTGGACAGCAAATGAAAGATATATTAGTTCTTAATGCAATCGCTGTGTTAGATTTTTAAAATTAACGTTACTATGATATACAGCATGCGCTAAAGCGAGACCGCACCGCAATTCATGGCGGAATAATAGTTTAACATTTTTCAACAGAACAACGAATTAACATCATAAATAGTTCTTACTATTTGATGAGCTTCCATCAGAATCTTGTGCAAGGTGTCCTTTGTCCAGAACAATCGTCTTTTGGTTGAAAGATGTCCTCTTCAACCGTGTAATTAGCAGCTAACGTTAGCCATATGCCAGAGAGGTGTCCAACTCGCGACGACGCATGACAAAGAAATTCCAGAAAATTGCAATAAACTGCTATAAACTGCTATAAGTCGGTTTAAATTAACTACCTTATGAAGTTTTTAAGACAAAAAACAAATTAAATCAGAGCCGGGGATATAGAACTGCTAAACCGAAAGCTTTTCAGGACGCCATGCTTGGTGTCCCTCCTGCGTCAGGCCCCGCGTCGAAAAGGTCGGTACTTCCGTTCCAAGAGGCTTTATACTCCCCCAGATGGTGCTATCCACTCCATTCAAAGTCTCACCACTTACTGACATCTAGGGGAAGGCGTATGCAGTGCATGTAGCCCCATAGCTTACAAGGGAATTTATAAACCGACCCTGGAACAGAGACCTCGATTTCAGAAATCTCACTTCTTGACAGGAAGTGAGCTGCAGAATGAGTTCTGTTTCACTCAGAGAAATAATTCAAACGGTTTTAGAAACTAGAGAGTGTTTTCTATCCAATAGTAATAATAATATGCATATTGTACGAGCAAGAATTGAGTACGAGGCAGTTTAANACGGTTTTAGAAACTAGAGAGTGTTTTCTATCCAATAGTAATAATAATATGCATATTGTACGAGCAAGAATTGAGTACGAGGCAGTTTAATTTGGGAACGAACAAAACAATACACACACCCTAAACTAGACAAAACACACAAACTTCCCATGTCACACCCTGACCTAACTAAAATAATAAAGAAAACAAAGAATACTAAGGCCAGGGCGTGACAGCTGCAGGAAGTAGGGGTGCTGTCGGTGTTGCAGCAACCCCTGAAAATTCACAAAAGTAGTGCACTGGGCCTTTACTAGTTCTGTATTTTTATTATAATTTTTCATTTATGTTAACGAAACAAGTCAGTTAAGATCAAATTCTCATTTTCAATGACGGCCTAGGAACAGTGGGTTAACTGCCTTGTTCAGGGGCAGAACGACAGATTTTTACCTTGTCAGCTCGAGGATTAGATCTTTCTAACTTTCGGTTACTAGACCAACGCTCTAGCTACCAACGGATACGGGTGCTGCGATTTTATCAACACCGCAGCTAAGGAGAAGTCTTTAAAGGGTAATTGAAACACTTTAGTAAGTAAAGTAAATCTAATCAAAGAGATGTATTCAATCCACTTATAGTAAACATGTGCATCTAACATAAAATCATCTCTATATTTAGTATTTTGATCGTCAACAAGGTTTATGTCAGCGCCATTTTAAAGTGCCATGGTAACAACTGACACCAGTGCGTCACTGGCAGGAATCAACAAATTGTCTGTGGTATTGAGTTTTTGTGTGGGGGGTGAATCGATGAGAGTGAGGTTAAGTGAGGACAACGAAGATGGCAACAACAAGTAGTAATTCAAACATGAACTGTAGAGCCCAAGGCTGTAGGAATTGGCTCCAAAAAAATCCCTTGGTAAGTTCCATCGACTGCTCAAGGACCCTCAACTTTTGAAGAAGTGACTCCATGTCCTGAAGAGGAAGGACGTGCCAACTCGAGCTAGCAGGATCTGCAGCCAGCACTTTGCGGAGGAAGACTTCACGATGAAGGGCACTTTCGATGCGGCAAACTTTCCGAATGGAAAGGAGTCATCAGACTATGTTGAAGCGCTCTGCATACCCATCAATTTTCAAGGGTTATGGTGTAGGGGTTACTGACCGACCATCATCAACATCGCTGACTTCGGGGCCTAGCAAAAGCCGGACTGAATGGAGGAGGCGACCCGAGTCAATGGAGATCCTGAGGTAATGTTAACCGGTCACGAGTCATGACTGTTGTTGGACTAGGCTAGTGTTAGACACTGGACAACTTTGTTGCAACTCTAGTTGAAGGTAACTAGCTAATTGTGTTGGAAGTGTTTTGTGTAACATTCCCTAGCAACTAACTTTAGCAAGAAACTTAACTGCAACTAAAATTGCACCACAGTTTCTCCGTGTAGCCCTGTTATTAGGCAATTACAGTAGCTAGCTTCCACCTCAGATAGTACTGTAAAACATTTTGTTGACAGATTTGTTTTTGGAATGTTTTGTTAGCGCCACCTCATTTAGCTAGACTGAAGTTGATATAGGTAATGTTTGCTGGAAAACAAATGTCCCTGTTTTTCAGGTGTGTTTGTTTACATAGCATTCAAAACAGGTAGCTTTAGACTAGAAGGCGGTATTTTCGTTTTTGGCTAAAAAACGCACCCATTTGAAACTGCCTATTTCTCAGCCCCCGAAACTAGAATATGCATATAATTGTCAGATTGGGATAGAAAACACTCTAAAGTTTCCAAAACTGTCTTAATATTGTCTGTGAGTTAAACAGAACTGATATTGCAGGTGAAAACCGGAGGAAAATCCAATCAGGAAGCGCCCCTGTTTTTGAAACCTCTCTGTTCCTATGCATCCCTATTGCCCATTTAAAGGGATATCAACCAGACTTCTTTTTCTATGGCTTCCCTAAGGTGTCAACAGCCTTTAGACATAGTTTCAGGCTTTTATTTTGAAGAATGAGCGAGACACATTGCGTAAGTGGATAGGTGGGGGCTCTCAGAGTGAGTTGTGCGCAAAGGGAAAGGCAGCCATTGTTACTCCTGGTCCTAGTGAAAAGCCAACTGTCCCGGTTGATATATTATCGAATAGATATTTGAAAAACACCCTGAGGATGGATTATAAAAACGTTTGACATGTTTCTGTGGACATATGGATATAATTTGGAATTTTTGTCTGCGTGTCGTGACCGCTCTTTCCGGTGGATTCCTGGGATAACGCAGCAAACTAATGGAGGTATTTGGATATAAAAATATCTTTATGGAAAAAAGGAACATTTGTTGTCTAACTGGGAGTCTCGTGAGTGAAAACATCCGAAGATCATCAAAGGTAAACGATTAATTTGATTGGTTTTCTGATTTTCGTGACCAAGTTACCTGATGCTAAGTGTACTTATTGTTTTGTCGAGCGATCAATAAACTTCACAAACGCTTGTATTGCTTTCGCTGTAAAGCATAATTTCAAAATCTGAGACGACAGTTGGATTAACAAAAGGCTAAGCTGTGTTTTGCAATATTGCACTTGTGATTCATGAATATGAATATTTTCTAGTAATATTATTTACCTGTGGCGCTATGCTACGCTATGCTAGTCAGCGTTTCTGATTACAATTATCCCGGATCGGGATGGGTGGTTCAGAAAGGTTACTTCCCTATCGTGGTCAGATTTTGAATATGCTTTACAGCGAAAGCAATCAACGTTTGTCACTGCTAGAAAAGCTAGCCTTAATTGCTTGGTCATGAAAGTCAGAAAAGCAATAAAATGAATCGCTTACCTTTGATAATCTTTGGATGTTTGTACTCACGAGACTCCCAGTTAACACATAAATGTTATTTTTGTTCATAAAGATTAGTTTTATAACCAAAGTCCGCCATTTCGTTTGCACGTTATGTTCAGAAAACACATGCTCGTTCCGGCCCTGAAAGGCAGACACAAATTCCAAAAAGTATCAAATTCAAAAATAATACAAAAATATTTATAATCATAGAATCACAAGTAAAATAATACCCACAGTTTAGCTTGTTGTTAATCCACTATGGTGTCAGATTTTGATTAGTTTTATAAGATTAGTTTTATAATCTTTAACCCTTTCATGCGTGAGTTCCAAATATCTCTAACGGTCGCCCAGCGTGAGTTTTTTTATGCACGTGATGTTAGAATGTTCTCTCAATTCCAGAATGTGATTGATACGTAACAGTACATTTTAGCCGCGCTGCCTCAACCAAAGCACGCAGCCTGTTTATATTTATAGGCTGTTTCACTTCATTTCAAATTATTTTCTAACAAGTTTTTATTTTCTAAAATCAGTTTGAATTTAGGTGTGTTCCGCTCCTCATTCATTCACATAAAATTGTCATTTTTACTTTTGCGGACAATAAAATGTTTGGGACATTTCTGACATGGACAAAATTCCCCCAAGCACTCCCAATTGTTTGTGCAGTTCACGTCTGCAGACATTTGCTCATCTCCGTCAGAACATGATCTGCACACGTGTTCACATTTCTATCTGTTCCCTCATTGCAGTCATTGTTTTCGTTAATAATAATAATTTGGAAATGTGTGCGTTTCTATCAAAGTAAGTGCATTATTACGTTGTAATAGTTTCTGTAGTCGTTTCTATTGTAGCGTACTGTTGTATGGAGCATATATATTTGTGTATATTCTTTATAACCGCGGACACGTGAGGTAACGTTACTCATTTTATAACCTTTATGGTGTTATAGTCAATCGTGCTTATGTAGCTACATTATTCTATTAGCTCTGTAAAACAATGTAATTGTGTCAGAGAAGTACTATCTTGTGTTGTATTTTGAAGCTACATGGCCTTATGACTCCCAAGTGGCGCAGCGGTCAAGGCACAGCACATCAGTGCTACAGGCGTCACTACAGACTGCCTGGTTCAATCCAGGCTGTGTTTCAATCAAAGTAAGTGCTTATTACGTTATAATAGTTTCTGCTGTAGCTCACTGTATGTATGGATCATAATATATTCCTTATAACGGGACACGTGAGGTAAGTTACACATTTTATAACTTTATGGTGTTATAGTCATCGTGCTTATGTAGCTACATTCTATTAGCTCTGTAAAACAGTGCTAGTTGCGTCAGAACTATTAGCTTGTGTTGTATTTTGAAGCTACCCTGACTTATGACTCCGAGTGGCGCAGCGGTCTATGGACTGCATCTCAGTGCTTTAGGCGTCACTAAGACACCTGGTTCAAATCCAGACTGTATCACAACTGGCTGTGATTGGGAGTCCCATAGGACAGTGCACGATTGGCCCAGCGTTGTCCGAGTTGGCCGGTGTAGGCCATCATTGTAAATAATAATTTGTTTTTAAATTACTTGCTAGTTAAATAATAAAAATATGACCATGGTTGTTTATTTGGTCTATTCAGCATAGATCTGTTCTGCCCTGCCTTGCCCTTGTGGAGCTCAAAGTTAGTTTCTTACTGTTATAACTCAAATTTGTATTTTGTCAATGCATAAACAATTTTTTATAGCAGTGTTTATTATGTTACTTCTTTGTAGTATTGTTTTATTGCTATATCCTTATATTGTATTCTAATTAATAATTCCTCTTTCTTCTGTACTTTCAGAAACCACAAACATTATTTGCCAATATCATAACTGGAGCTGGACATCTTTGGAGCAGAAGAATGAGGACAGCTTTTGTATGCTAGCGTACACTCTTAACAGTCTTACTGGAAAACCAGCAAGGAAACACATATGCAATATGTAATAGTCGTCTATTTTATTGCAGTATTGGTAGTTGGTTCAACACTTGTTTATCTAAGGACAAAAAACTGAATATGCATAACCCATATTTAATATTCATGCAGTGACTGAAAAAACTGCATTCCCCCCCCCACTCTGAAGGCATAGTATCATGGCAGTCAGTCACTTATTGCTGCAGATATGCTCAATAATGCTTGAGCATGTGATACTCCTCAGCATGGTGAAATACATAGAGGTGTATCACAAGCTAAACACATGTATTTTGTCATCTTCCTCTGCTTACTTCTCCTGGTGCCAGACAGGCAGACTTTGCAGTGCCTCCTTGTGCGACTACCTTGAGCAGCAGTTTGAGGGACTTTGCAGGGAAATGCCGTGCAGTGAGGCGTAGGGATTGTTTACAGCAGACGACCCCAGTGGATGGGCGCCAAGGGTGTGGTGCTCCTCCAGCAGCTCTCTCATTAGTGTTCTCTTATTTTTGGTAGGTAATTATTACTAAGAGGGAGTGGGGAGGATGAAGAAAGTTAGAGGATGATGAGGCAGTGGGTAGGTGGGTGAGATATTGTCACTATAATTGCATAATGGATTTGTATGTGAACTGTACATCCAATTACAAAATAGCTTGTTAGTAATCATCTCACTGTTAGTTGGCGGTGAACTATGCTGCATTGAGGGCAGCAGTGTCGATCAGATGGAAAAATATCTTCTTATACCACTTGTTGTTTTCCGAGTGCATTCCACAAAGCTGTTTATCATGTTGCCTTATCCACTGCCCATTTTGAGTTATAGTCAACACACAGTCTGGTTGATCTTTCTCTCTCCCGTCAGGTGGTCCACCTTCCCTGTGGCCGACATGGTTGCTGTATGGACAGTGGAGAGGACATGGACGTCTCTTTTGTCATGCCACTTTTACTGCAGCTGTTGACCATTCTCCTGGAACTCACCTCCCCTCTGCATCTTCCTGCATCCGAATGCCGGCATCCCCTTCCTGTTCGACCTGACTGTGCCACAGGCCCTGTGCTGTTGAGGAGCAGATGCTGGAAGAGTGTGGGCTGCTGTACCAATTGTCCACGTACAAAGTGTGTCCCTTGCCGAGATGAGAGCCAGCATGGCATCACTACAGGACCCGGACACCCAAGCCCTCATAATGTTTGATGTCAGTGGTGGACCCTGTTGTAAACTATAATATCCTGGACAAATCCTGTCTCCCGTCGCACATGACAAAGAACTTGACTCAAACCTGTGCCTTTTGAGGGAATATATTGACGGAACGCCAGCCTACCTTTCCATAACATCAGGGACTCATCAATGCATAGGTCCTTGTATGGCACAAAGACCGACCAAATGCTGATGTCAGGCTGGTTAGAACATTTCTTATTTTGTATAACGGGTCACTTAAGATGGCAGTAGCATGTGTTGACGAAATGCAGGCATCGCAGCAGAACTAGGAAGCGGTCTTGGAAAAGAGGGTGGCAAAGAAGGGAGTTGCAAACTAGGATCTGTGCTCCAGTATTCTCTTAGGGAGTCTTCTTTACTATCCCCATGAGGAGGACTGTCACCAGGAAGGTATACATTTCACTAATTGTGGTTGTCACCCATTTAGCGAGTTTCCCCCTCACTCCTGGCTCTCTCTTCTCCTGTAGCTCCAAGGCATAGCGATTGGTCTCCTCTACTATGTCTCCCACCAGCTCCCCTGTCAGAAACAACTTGAAGCACTCTGCCTCAGTTGGAAATGGCAAGAGGCGTTGCACTCCAGACTGGGACTCGTCAAAGCAAACAGCAGGGCCAGGAGGGGTGAAATTACTGGTGGCCTTCCAGCTACCACAGAACTCCTGTACTTCATCCACTGTCGGTCTGCCTCCATCACCACCAGCATCTTCAAAGGGAACTGGTACTTCGTCAGTGGACAAGGGAAATTCAGATTCAGGGTTCTCAATGGCTACAAGGTTGGGGGGCAGCTCGTCACTGTCACTGTCAGTGTCAGAATCTGATTCCTGACTTTCATACTCAGACTCATTGTCAGAATTTAAAAAAATCTCCAGAATTTCCACATTTGTGAGTTGTCTCCTTTTGAAAGACATWGCTAATGCTACAGCTTAGCTCACTAGCTACATACATAAACAACAACACTGAATGGCTCAGAGTGAGAGGGTACGTGTTTGACTACCGGCACGCGCCACTTGTATCAATAAATCACTATCAGAAAATGTTTCGTGTGGCAATTATTTGTGTATTTACGGTTTTATTCACATGTTTTCAATTCTAGGTGACAAATCATGCATTCCGATTCTTGCACAGATTGTAATGGGCACATATTATGTGTGTAAAATACTTTTTTTGAAGGTTGTACTGATTATGATGAGCTAAGCTAATCCAGCTGTGTAGCCATGTTTGTTGACATACAATGCATTCTGGGTTTCACGTAATGTGAACGACGGTAGATGACACACCCCTTCAACATGCATACTATAAACAGACCAAACTCATCTCGTCTTCTCTTATTATCTTCGGTTTCTGTGAGGAGAAATGCATGGCTGCGCGCTGAAACTAATCATCGGATTACTTTCGATTTCTATAAAGTGTTTTACCTAATTATTTCGATCAATGGTGAGCTCACCCGTGATGTGATTAATTATACATAGTAATTGCTATTAGCTAATTCATATTGTAGTTTATGTCACCCGAGAGTTAGAAAATATGACTGCTTGTGTTGGGTCAATCTTTCCTCAGTTAGCGCTAGGACAAATGTAGCCTACATTTTTCCGGTTAGGATGATTGTGTTATGCTATATATACTTCTGTGAATATCTGAACATTGAATCCAAAAATAAACTGCTCACATTCTGGACATAACTTTGTAAGGACTGTGTTTGTGTAAATAGTTTCTGAAAAAAGTGTGGCCAGCTCAAACGCTGATTGTTGCGTCATTCGAAACTGGCCGTTCTAAACGAGCGTTCTAAATGAGTGTTCTAATCACACGGGTGTGATCGTACGCTTCAGGGACCACTGTAGAACGATCACACCCGTGTGATGGTACGTGTGAAAGGGTTAATCGCCATTTGGTTTGCGCGTTATGTTCAGAAAACCACAATCTCGTTCTGGTACTGAAGGGCAGACGAAATTTCTAAAAAGTATCCGTAATGTTCGTAGAAACATGTCAAAGGTTTTTTATAATCAATCCTCAGGTTGTTTTTAACATATATAATCGATCATATTTCAACCATACGGTAAACTGTTAAATTCTACAGAGATAGAAAATGTCGAGCCAAATCTCTCCTGCGCAGGAACCAATCAAAGGACCCCTGGTCATCCACTGACGCGTTTTAATAAATCTCGCAAATTCTTCAAAATAAAAGCCTGAAACTATGTCTAAATCCTGGTCACAGCCCGAGGAAGCCATTGGAAAATAAATCTGGTTGATACGCCTTTAAATGGACGAGGGGCAAGCAATGGAACAAGGATTTTTTTTTAAAGCACTTCCGGGTTGTAGTTCCTCAGGTTATTGCCTGCAAAATAAGTTCTGTTATACTCACAGACAATATTTTGACAGTTTTGGAAACTTTAGAGTGTTTTCTATCCTAATCTGTCAATTATATGCATATTCTAATATCTGAGCCTGAGAAATCGTCCGTTTACCGTGGGAACGTTTTTTTTCCAAATATAAAAATTCTGCCCCCTAGCTTCAAGAGGTTTTAACAACAAGCTAAGCTGTGTTTTGGTATATTTCACTTGTGATTCCATGATTATAAATATTTTTAGTATTATTTTTGAGTTTGGCGCGCTGCCAATTCAGCGGTTGTTTACGAAAATGATCCCGTAAAAGGGATCCATGCGGCAAGAAGTTAACTCCAACTGATGAATTGGATTACTGAGTGGTGCAGCAGTCTAAGGCACTGCATCTCCGTGCTAGGGGCATCACTACAGACACCCTGGTTCAAATCCAGGCTGTATCACAACCGGCCATGATTGGGAGCACTATTGGCCCAGCGTCATCTGGGTTTGGTGGTGTAGGTCGTCATTGTATGTAAGAATTTGATTTTAACTGACTTGCCTAGTTAAATACAGGTTACATTTTAAAATGTTAAATATATTTAGGTTCCGTTGGATATAAAATGGACAATATACAGTATATACAGTGATTCTTGAATATAACTATAGCCTAATAGATGCCTTAATTATTTTGTACCAACAGGAAAGAATGATTAGTACAGCATGGCAAACTGACCCCTGGGTGCCAGAGTGTTCCTGTGCTGTGGTGGAGAAGACATCCCCCGGGACTATCAATAAAGAACTCAGGGCCCAGCTAGATTGCACTCACGACCATCAGCAGAAAACCGAGTCTTGCCCCTATACGCCACAGATGGAGCTGACGTAGAGTGAGATTGAGATCAGTGAAGACAATAACTAACAGTATGAACCTGAGAGCTCAGAATCGCAATCATCACAGTGCGAGCCAAGATATACTATCGAAGAGTGTGTGCAAGATCCAAAATACATAGTCATTGATAAGTTGTTCAATGTCTGCCATGAGCCAGGATGTCGAGCAGGTATCATCATGTAAGTTGGCACCGATAGAGATGGCAGCTTCGCGTCAAGTCCTGAGGAAACTGTGCAGTATTTAGTTTTATATGTATTTTTTCTTATATTCTTAGCGCAGAAATCTTAAGTGTTATTACATACAGCCGGGAAGAACTATTGGATATCAGAGAGACATCAACTTACCAGCACAACCAGCACTATAACCAGGAATACGACTTTCCCAAAGAAGATCCTTTGTCTGCACCTCCCAGGTGAAGGTGAACTTAACTTTGAACTTATTCCAGAGGCCGACCCAAAACAACGCCGTCGGAGGAGAGGGTGCCGGAGTGGTCTTATAGTGAGGGTTCGGATGCGCACACACCACCGACCGCTTCCGATTATATTAATCACTAATGTCCAGTCCCTAACTTAACATCAGCCCCTTTTTTTTCAATTTTTGCCTGAAATGACATACTCAAATCTAACTGCCTGTAGCTCAGGCCCTGAAGCAAGGATATACATATTATTGGTACCATTTGAAAGAAAGAACTGCAGTTTGTGGAAATGTGAAAGGAATGTAGGAGAATATAACACAATAGATCTGGTAAAAGATAATACAAAGAAAAAAACAATCGTTCTTTTGTATTTTTTTTAACCATCTTTGAAATGCAAGAGAAAGGCCATAATGTATTATTCCAGCACAGGTGCAATATACATGTTGGCCACCAGATGGCAGCAGTGTATGTGCAAAGTTTTAGACTGATCTAATGAACCATCGTATTTAGTTTCAACATTTTGAAACAAGATTGCCCAAATATGCCTAATATGTTTATTAATAACTTTTATGTTCAAAATTGAAAATTGTATTGTAGCTGGGGATTTGAATTAACAAAGCTAATCTGAGAACAAGGCTTCCCAAATTCTATCAGCATATCGATTGCAGTACACGAGCGAGTAACACACTCGACCATTGCTACTCCCACTTCCACGATGCATACAAGGCCCTCCCCCGCCCTCTGTTTGGCAAATCTGATCATGACTCCATCGTGTTGCTCCATCTTGGCCGAATACAAACAGTGTAGTTCCCTCCGTAAGGCAATCAAACAAGCAAAGCATCAGTATAGAGACAAAGTGGAGTGGCAATTCATGTCGCAATCCAGCTGGCTGGCGTGTTTACGGACATAATCAATCAATCCCTATCCCAGTCTGCTGTCCCCACATGCTTCAAAATTGCTACCATTGTTCCTGTTCCCAAGAGAGTCATTAAGTTCAGTTACCTTAGCTATCGCCCCATAGCATTCACTTCTGTCATCATGAAGTGCTTTGAGAGACTATTCAAGGATCATATCACCACCACCCGCCTTGTCACCCTAGACCCACTCCAATTTTCTTACCGCCCCAATAATTCCACAGATGATGCAATCGCCATCTGTAATGCGTCTGTGTGTAGCTGGTGTGGATGAGTCAGGTGCAGGACAACAGATATGAGTACTGTTGCAATTTTACTCAAACAAATAATCAACATACACGTCAATAAATACAAGGCCACAATTACGGACCGCAATACAATAAACAATCACTCACAAACAAACATGGGGGAACAGAGGGTTAAATAATGAACAAGTAATTGGGGGATTGAAACCAGGTGTGTAAGACAAGGACAAAACAAATGGAAAATGAAAAGTGGATCGGCGATGGCTAGAAGGCCGGTGGCGTCGACCGCCGAACGCCGCCCGAACAAGGAGAGGGACCGACTTTGGCGGAAGTTGTGACAGTACCCTTCCTTGACGCACGGCTCCAGCAGCACGCCGACACCGACCTCGGGGCGACCCGGAGGACCAGGCGCAGGGCGATTCGGATGGAGACGGTAGAACTCCCGCAGCAACGAAGGGTCCAAGACGTCTTCCACCGGCACCCAGCATCTCTCCTCCAGACCGTACCCCTCCCACTCCAAGAGGTACTGAAGGCCCCTCGCCCAACGCCTCGAGTCCAGGATGGCTCGGACGGCATATGCCGGGGCACCCTCGATGTCCAGAGGGGGCGGAGGAACCTCCCGCACCTCAGACTCCTGGAGTGGACCAGCCACCAACGGCCTGAGGAGAGACACATGGATTGAGGGATTCATATGGTAATCTGGGGGAAGCTGTAACCTGTAGCATACCTTGTTCAGTGCCCTCAGGACTTTGAATGGCCCATAAACCACGGGCCAAGCTTCCGGCAGGGTAGGCGGATGGGCAGGTTTTGGGTCGAGAGCGGTGGCGGTTGGCGCTCGCGTTCTGCCGCCTCACGGCCCATTACAGGTGCACATGAGCGGCGTCCCAGGTCTCTTCCAGGCGCTTAAAACATTTGTCCACCGCAGGAGCCTCGAACTGGCTCTGATGCCAAGGTGCCAGAACCGGCTGATACCCCAGTACGCACTGGAAGGGGGAGAGATTAGTGGAGGAGTGAGTTTTAGGCCATCTCTGCCCAGGGGATGAATGCCGCCCACTCCCCTGGTCGGGTCCTGGCAATATGACCGCAGAAACCTACCCACATCCTGGTTTACTCTCTCCACCTGCCCGTTACTCTTGGGGTGAAAACCTGAGGTGAGGCTGACCGAGACCCTCAGATGTTCCATGAACGCCCTCCATACCCTGGACGTGAACTGGGGTCCCCGATCAGAGACTATGTCCTCAGGCACCCCGTAGTGCCGGAAGACGTGAGTGAACAGGGCCTCCGCAGTCTGTAGGGCCGTAGAGAGACCGGGCAAAGGGAGGAGACGGCAGGACTTAGAAAACCGATCCACTAAGACCAGGATCGTGGTGTTGCCCTGTGAGGGAGTAAGATCCGTCAGGAAGTCCACCGACAGGTGCGACCACGGCCGTTGTGGAACGGGTAGGGGTTGTAAATTCCCTCTGGGCAGGTGCCTGGGAGCCTTGCACTGGGCGCACACTGAGCAGGAGGAAACATAAACCCTCACGTCCTTGGCCAAGGTGGACCACCAGTACTTCCCACTAAGACAGCGCACTGTCCGACCGATGCCAGGATGACCAGAGGAGGGTGACGTGTTGGCCCAATAGATCAACCGGTCGCGGACAGCAGCTGGAACGTACAGACGCCCAGCTGGACACTGGAGAAGAGTGGGCTCTGTACGTAACGCCCGCTCGATGTCCACGTCCAGCTCCCACACTACCGGTGCCACCAGGCAAGAGGCCGGGAGTATGGGAGTGTGATCCATGGACCGCTCCTCTGTGTCATACATCCGGGACAGTGCGTGCCTTAGCGTTCTGGGAACCTGGTTGGTAGGACAGGGTGAACACAAAACGGGTAAAAAACATGGCCCACCTTGCCTGGCGAGGGTTCAGTCTCCTCGCCACCCGGATGTACTCCAGATTGCGGTGGACAGTCCAGATGAGAAAAGGGTGTCTCGCCCCCTCAAGCCAATGTCTCCACGCCTTCAGAGCCTTGACGACAGCCAACAGTTCCAGTTCCCCCACATCATAGTTTTGCTCCGCCGGGCTGAGCTTCTTCGAAAAGAAGGCACAGGGGGCGGAGCTTCGGTGGCGTACCCGAGCACTGAGAGAGCACGGCTCCTATCCCAGCCTCGGACCCGTCCACCTCCACTATTGAACACCAAAGAGGGATCCGGATGAGCCAGCGCGGGAGCCGAGGTAAACAGAACCCTCAGGTGACCAAAAGCCCTGTCCGCCTCAGCCGACCACTGCAGTCGCACCGGTCCCCCCTTCAGCAGTGAGGTAATGGGCGCCGCTACCTGACCAAAGCCCCGGATAAACCTCCGGTAGTAGTTGGCAAACCCTAGGAACCACTGCACTTCCTTTACCGTGGTGGGAGTCTGCCAATTACGCACGTCTGAAATGCGGTCACTCTCCATCTCCACCCCTGACGTGGAAATGCGGTACCATAGGAAGGAGATGGACTGTTGGAAGAACAGACATTTCTCAGCCTTGACGTACAGGTCATGCTTCAACAATCGACCAAGCACCCTGCGCACCAGGGACACATGCTCGGTGTGTGTAGCGGAGTATATCAGAATGTCGTCGATATACACCACAACACCCTGCCCGTGCAGGTCCCGGCTAATCTCGTCAACAAAGGCCTGGAAGACTGATGGAGCATTCATCAACCCGTACGGCATGACGAGGTACTCATAGTGCCCTGAGGTGACACTAAATGCCGTCTTCCACTCGTCCCCCTCCAGGATACGCACCAAGTTGTAAGCTCTCCTGAGATCCAATTTTGTGAAGAAGCGCGCCCCGTGCATTGACTCGATCGCACTGGCGATGAGAGGCAGCGGGTAGCTGTACCTCACCGTGATGTGATTGATACCCCGATAGTCAATACACGGGCGCAGACCTCCATCCTTCTTCTTCACAAAAAAGAAGGTGAAGCAGGTGAAGTGGAGGGCCGAATGTATCCCTGCCCCAGGGATTCGGAGACATATGTTTCCATAGCCGCCGTCTCCTCCTGTGACAGATGATACACGTGACTCCTGGGAAGTGCTGCGTCTACCAGATTTATCGCACAATCCCCCGTTGATGGGTTGGTAATTGAGTCGCCTTCTTCTTACAGAAGGCCAAATCTGCATATTCTGAGGGGATCGCACGGTGGAGACCTGGTCTGGACTTTCCACCGTAGTCACACCGATGGAAACCCCTACACATCTCCCTGAGCACTTTCGCGACCACCCCTTGAGAGCCCTCTGTTGCCACGAAATAGTGGGGCCATGACAGGCCAACCAGGGTAGGCCCAGCACCACGGGAAACGCAGGAGAATCAATAAGGAAGAGACTGATTCTCTCCTCTCCTGCGTAACCATGTCTAGTAGAGCGGTGGCCTCCCTAATCAGGGAATTAGGGAATCACCTAATTAGCGTCAGGCTAATGGTCGACTATCTAGGGCGTGTACAGGGAAGGGCATATCCACAGGAACACAGGAACAAGGGGGATCCCTAAACTATGGGAAAACGAACGGTCAATAAAATTCCCAGCTGCGCCTGAATCTACGAGCGCCTTATGCTGGGAATGCAGGGAAAACTCAGGACATTTAATAAACACATACACATACACCGACCAGCAGTGTGCCCTCTGCGGCCACAGATGGTGCAGGGAATGTCCCCTCCTCCGGTTGCCCTAAGCGCAGCACCTCCCAGCTCCATGGGCGTCGGAGCGGAGGTGCTGGGGGATGGAACTGACAGGCCCCGATCTGGGCGTCCGCGGGTGGCCAGCAGGTTGTCCAGCTGGATGGACAGGTCCACCGGATGGACAGGTTCACCAGCTGGTCCAACGTGAGGGTGGTGTCTCAGTAAGGCCAACTCCCGACGGATGTCCTCGCGCAGACTGCACCGGTAGTGATCGATCAGGGCCCTGTCGTTCCATCCCCCGCTTGCGGCCAGGGTCCGGAAGTCCAAAGCGAAATCCTGCGTGCTCCTCGTCCCCTGCCTCAGGTGGAACAGACGTTCACAACGTGCCATTGGAACACAGGAGAGATGGTTGCTGATAATGGGCCTCTGTACGCCTATGTAGATATTCCATACGAAATCAGCCGTTTCCAGCTACAATAGTAATTTACAACATTAACAATGTCTGCACTGTGTTTCCGATCAATTGTATGTTATTTTAATGGACAAAAAAATTGCTTTTCTTTCAAAAACAAGGACATTTCTAAGTGACCCCGAACTTTTGAATGGTAGTATGTAATTTGCAGCTAGCCTAAGGGTTGTAAGTGTGATTTTGGTGAATGTATGAAGAGGACGTAGGTACCTTTTAGGATATTAATAAAACCATTATTACTAACAGGTCCATGGGTCAGTATTGAAACCCTTGACAGGCATCCAAGTGTGAGAGTGCACTTGAGGGACTCGCATGCTGATATCTGGCATGGATATGACCTCTGACACATTGACCAAGGTGTGAGGAAACAGCTGGTGGCCATCAGGAAGCCAGAGGTACTGATATATTTTAGTGTAAAATCAGAACTATGATTTGTGTAACGTATATCTGGCTCTAAGACCATCCCAGCGGACTCTCTTGAGTTCCCAAAGAGAGCGGTCACATTGGAGGAGAGGGGTGGTGTTCCGAAAATGGAGAAGGAGCAAACCGTTCAACAGCGAATTCAATGATACACACATCCATAAAGGGAATCGAAGTGGAATTGTTTTTCCACAGATTTTACTTGTTTCAACTGGCGTGCTACCTTGTCCCTTGCCTGCTGTTTCGACTCCCTCTCCTCCCTCTCTCCCGGACCTGCTGTCTTGACGTATCAATGCTCAGTTATGAAAAGCCAACTGACATTTGCTCCTGAGGTGTTGAACTGTTTCACCCTCTATAACCACTGTGGTTATTATTTTGATAGAAAAAGGGCTTTGAAAAATACATTTGATTGATTGTTTGCTGTGCTGCATGCTGTGTATTCAATAACTGTCTGAGTGATGTGACATTTTTATAGTATCTGTAACATATTTTGGTGTGTATTTAACCTGCAACTTAACTTCTTAGAGTGACTATCAGCAGTAGAAACAATAACAATGTCCTCCCTGCTCCTCTTTTGGTAAAAAGCTGAGGGATGGGGCTGGAGAAATGTAACCACTCTCAAATTTATAGAGCTACAGATGCAAGGATTGACAATCCGTGATATAAAAATTATTGTTTTAACCATGTTTTGATGCTGTATTGTGTTTGTTTACATTTTATTTGTTTACAAACATTGGAGTAAAACAAGCTTATGTATGGGGTTCTGATAGGGTATGACAGTTGAACTAAGCTCATGAGGCATTTATAGGTTAGATTCTTCAAGAATCAATGGTTACATATCACAAATGTATAAGTGCAAAAATGGATGTAGCAATTGCTGATTGATTAAGGTATGCTACTGTTGTTTGTCTATGGATCTTGTGCATGAGGCAAAGACTTGCAATCACAAGCCTTTCATGTGAATCCTCTACTTGTTTCATTGGAACTTGTGAAAACACCTTATTAATAACCCTGTAATTGACTATGTATTTTTGTAATCCTGTTTCTATGATCTGCTTCCACTACCATGTAGCCAGGTCGCTCTGGATAAAGGTGTCTACTAAATGGTATACAGTACCAGTCAAAAGTTTGGAAACACCTACTCATTCCAGTTTTTTTTTTAAGAAAAAAATTCTACATTGTAGAATAGTAGTAAAGACATCAAAACGATGAAATAGCAAATATGGAATCACGTAGTAACCAAAAAAGTGTTTAAACAAATCAAAATATATTTTATGTTTGAGAATCTTCAAAGTAGCCACCCTTTGCCTTGATGACAGCTTTGCACACTCTTGGCATTCCCTCAGCTTCCAGGTGGTCACCTGGAATGCATTTCAAATAACAGGCGTGCCTTGTTAAAAGTACATTTGGGGAATTTATTTCCTTCAAAATACTTTTTCAGCCAATCAGTTGTGTTGTGACAAGGTAGGGGTGGTATACAGAAGACAGTCCTATTCTGTAAAATACCAAGTCCATATTATGGCAAGAACAGCTCAAATAAGCAAAGAGAAACGACAGTCCATCATTACTTTAAGACATGAAAGTCAGTCAATACGGAACAATTCAAGAACTTTGAACGTTTCTTCAAGTGCAGTCGCAAAAACCATCAAGCGCCAGAATGAAACTGGCTCTAATGAGGACCGCCACAGGAACGGAAGACCCAGAAGATTTAATTGGTTGTGGCAGCAGCAGAGACGTTTTTGGGTATCAGAGATTTTAGTGCAGAAGTACTACAGGGGGTTTTGAGAGGGGCTTCCATTATCCCTGGTCTATGGCCTGATGTATGATCTTTTGGGGCCAAAGTTGTGGGAAGGGGTGGTGGAGTGTGTTGAGGATGGTGGTATACTATATATACTGTATATACAGTATATAGGGTTAGATGGCAGTGCAATTTCCTTTTTTTTCCCTTTTTTTGTGAACAAATGTGCAATGTACTTTCCAAACTGTGAAAAGCAGCAATACTCAACAAAGTGTCTAGTCTGTCGGAAAGCCACACGAAGAAGAAGAAGAAGAAGGCTATCGAGGTGGGTTGGACCCTTTTCCGTTCGCCTACTAACGAATTGACATCTCCTCGAACACTTGACCACTTATCGCTTTCTGGGTCACGGAGGAGAGAGAGTGGAGGATTGACTTTTACACAAATGAGAAAGGCCCTTGTGTTGTGTTATTCACAGAGCCACAATAGAGGAGGGCTTTGTGATCAGGTCAACTTTGTCTCAATAGAACTACCTACCTACTGTAATTATAATACCTGGATCTGCAAGGCCTAGACTTTATAAGAACTCACCGACTCACTCAGTTTATAGGAGAAAGATCTCTGAAATGTTTGTGACGTTGTTATTTACATTGACATGTTGTTATTTATGTAATTTTAAGCAACATGTGTTTCTAGAGTTTTACGGGCCTGTTTTAAAAAGGAACTGACAGAACTCTGGAAAACATTTTCACCCTGATTCTGTCTTAAAAAGCTAATTCTGTGTAACTATAGATGATAGCCAAAGAGGATTAGCTGTAATTTATGGAATATGCTGCACTTTATTTCAACTGCTGTCGCTCGTCGTGAACTTTTTCCAAAATAGTAACAGCTGTACCTTAAATGTATCCTCAATGTTTCCCAGCGTTTTTTAAAAGAAACTCTATATCTGTTCAATTTTGCCAAAATGTTCCTCCATCTGTACACAACTCTTTCATTCTAATACAACTCAAGAGAGAAACTTTGACTTCTGAAGCAGGTCAAATATCACTCATTTGCCAGCCAAGTTTTAGTGTGTCCATCCTCCGTAATCCATCCTCCCTCCGGTCTTTTTCTCAGACCCTTTCTCCATCGCCTTCGTGATTTTATTAATTTAGACCATTTCCATACACTACACAACCATGAACATGACATCAGTTCACAATACCATATGGTCTGCTGAGAGAAACATATTCCTGCTTCTAATGCAACCTGGCACTGCTAGCTCGCTGTGGACACACACGCCTGGATAGCAGAGGGTTGAGGAGGAGTCTGTATTTCACCAGGCCCTTTCAGAAGCCACTCTGTGAGCCAAGAGAAGATGATTGGCATGAACCGCCCATCATGAACCTTAGGTGGTGAGGGTTAGGAAGGCGCTTGAAAGGGTTCCACCTATATAATGAGCTCATTCTCGACAGTGGAGCTGACGTACTATAGGCTCTTCATGGATGGACAGGCAGCGATGCTGGGAGGGGATCAGTTTTCATTCTTGATATGATAGAAAATGGAATTGAGAATTGTACTGCTTGTAGCAATGTTCTAGAAGTCTCAAGTTGGGTTCACATTCCATAGTGTATAGCCTACAATAGGCCTATATATACAAATCTTTTTGGGGGGAATTTTGCCTAGGCCGTGCATGACAAAACATTGAGCGGGGAAAACATTGGAAACCACAGATGTGGTCAGAAATATGTCTTCTTTAACATTTATATTTAGTGAACCTCCATATACTTTCAGCATGATCAAACCTTAAACATAATGTAGGCAATGGCCTCCATATGATAAAAACATCCTAAAACAATCCGTTATTGGTTTACCCTGTAATTCTGTTTTATGTAGCTAAAATAAATGAACATGTTGATGTGTTTCTATATAGGTGCATATTTTCCATAGAGTGGTGATGTGCATAGTTTGTCAGTTCATTGTCTCTGTTGGAGTGTAATTTCTCCTGCTGCTGTGTGTCTGTATCTTCTTAATGACAGGGCACATTAGAAAAGGCCTGGGGCTGGAAGCAGAGCAGCAGACAGTGGCACAACAATATCATCCTAGACTAAAATCCTCACCAGGAACTGATGACTGGGGGAGACAAACATACATTTATTATTTGGGCTATTTCATTGTGATTTAAAATGGGATTGGAATATGTTTTATTCTTCAGTGTGTTCTATATTCAAGGATGACAATTTGTTTTCACTCAGAGCTATTTCTCATTCTCGTGGCATTACATATCCATTTCACAGTTACAGCAAATTGCTCAGTGTTACCGGGTGTAAAAGAACCACCGTGTTGATGGTAATAACCAGAGTTGGACAAAAACCGTGCCCATCATTATCATATTTCCCAGAATACTCTATTGCAGGTTGCGTTTTAAAATAGTTTGCTTCAATATCTATGTTTTTGCATGTACACTGATTGATTGATTTAAAAAAATGCAATACAAATATAAATAACCTGCATTTTTCTAAACTAAACCAATCTGTTAGTTGGAAATATTGCACCCGTTACTGAAATTGTTGTTCCAGTTTAGATGGTTTAGGAAGTGTCAGTTATCAGTTTATCTTACCATGATAGTCATTCGAAATGCAGGTTACTGGTGAATAAAAATTCAAGTTGTTGCATATACTCTCCCTGCCTGGAATCCGATAGGAGTTACACATCTCTTTGCAAGCCAGCATAATGTGACTTTCAGGTCTGATATGGTCTGTTAACACACAGCCACTGTGTAAGGGTAAACCTAGGCCCTCAAAATAAGGCCTTGTGTATTGTGTATTGAAATGAAATGTGTATTGTCTTAAAGAATTTATTTTAAAAATTCACTTAGGATCTCACTTGGTGAATGCAACAGGACCAACAAATGTATGAATGCAACAACCATGTCTCTCTCACTAACAAATACAGTCATGGAAGGTAACTCAACAATTCACTCTGAAGGCAAGGCATAGTTGGAAACACAAAGGAGTCATTTAACACTGAAAAATGTGTAATGTATAGATATTGGAACCATGTTAAATATAACACTCTCAGTGTTAATTTAAAAGCGGGGAATTTGCTCTGTATATTTTTCGTGATAACCTTTATTTTTTCTATCAAAGAGATCATAGTTATGTTATTATGTTTCTGGATATGATTCTTTTCCACCTCACTTACCCCGCTAGAGTATTGTACACTCAGAAAAGTGTTGACAATCATCTCCCTCAAATGTTGTTCACTGACTCTCTCTCTATCACTCTATCTTCTGTTCCTTCCTTCTAGCTCTCCCATTCCCTCTCTCTCTCCTTCACCCTCTCTTCACCGCCAGTCCTCACTTTGTTGGGGGAAATTGCTGTCGTTTCCCATTTGCACTTTGCTTGCAGTGGTTTGATGTTACTACCTGCAGAGCATGTCCGTCTTTTTGCACTGGTGCTGGCCTGTATACGGAACAGAGTGTAGAACTCGAATGAAATATTAAAGTCCACAAAATATCCTCATATGTAATAATGAAATACTGTAAATCTTTTTCCGCAAAAAATAGATAAATAAATTGTCACTCTCCATATTCGTCTCTGTTTCTGATGTCTGTCCTTGTCTGTCCTTGTCTGATAGACAATTGTGTTTCTTTGTTTGCATCGTGTTTGGTTGTTCGCTAAACTCCTTTGTCGTTGGTGAATTTCATTTCATTCGTATCTCAGACCCATTATCCGACAAGCATCACTTCTCCTCAAAAATATGTTCCTCAGGGTCACTTCTGAACCCCATAATTTCTGTGCCTTTTCATCCTGTCAGCATCAACCAAGGAAGCCATGGAATTCCAGAATTTCTGTTTACTTCATGAATTTACTGAATAGAATTGCCAGTCTTCAGAAATGGACTCCAACCCTGCTGGACAGTGCCCTAGACAGGACACCTTCGGACGTTGTTCATACACAGACCCCGTGTGGATGAGGCTGACAGATAGAGATTTTAGTCCTTACAAGTGGGGTTGTGAGGTTAGCGTAGTATACCTAAAGTGTTTAGCAAAATATATGAATATCTCGAAGCTGAGTAGAGAGAAAAATGCTGTGAGCAGTGATACACATCCCTGTCTCACTCCGCTGAACAGAGGAGACAAACCCACTGAGCTGTGACGAGGGAGAAGAAAGGGAGTGGGGAGAAGAGAAAGAGAGAGAGAGTAACTCAGAAGGGGCTCCATTGTCTAGATCAATGAGTAACCCAGACAGTGACTGAGAAGCATAACTCAAAGTGAGGCCTCATAGTGGTACCTGAAAGCTCCCTACAGCACTATCACCTGTCAATTGCCACTAACCTGACACCGTACGGGTCTCCTGGGGATAAAAGCAACCCCCAACTCTACTCCTCCTCACCCCTAATCATCCTTTTTTGGGTTAACCACCCCAAATCATCAATGTCTCCGTCTAGTTTTGAATATCATGACTAAGATAGGATAATATGCATTTTTTCACTACATATTGAAATCCAGTCAATAGTGTCTTTGATAGGCTGTTACATTACCTGATTCAGATATAACTCTGTTGCAGATTCTGAAGAAATGTTTCACATCCATTTGACTTTGTACGACACTGAACCAAAATATAAACTCAACATGTAAAGTCAAATGAGCTGAAACAAAAGTTCCATACGTACAACAAGCTGATTTCTTTCAAATGTTGTGCACACATTTGTTTACGACCCCATTAGTGAGAACATCTCCTTTGCCAAGATAATCCATCAACCTGAAAGGTGTGGCATATCAACAAGCTGATTAAACAGCCTGATCATTACACAGGTGCACCTTGTGATGGGGACACTAAAAGGCCAATCTAAAATGTGCAGTTTTGTCACACAACACAATGCCTCAAGTTTTGAGGGAGTGCGCAATTGGCATGCTGTCTGCAGGAATTTTCACCAGAGCTGTTGCCAGAGTATTGAATGTTCATTACTCCACCATAAGCCACCTCCAACGTCATTTTAGAGAATTTGCTGGTGTGTTCCCACGCCAGCCCAGGACCTCCACATCTGTCTTTTTCACCTGCAGGATCTTCTGAGACCAGCTACCCGGACAGCTAATGAAACTGTGGGTTTGCACAACTGAAGAAATTCTGCACAAACTGTCAGAATCCATCTCAGGGAAGCTCATCTGCATGCCTGTCATGCTCACCAGGTTCTTGACCTGACGACAGTTCGGTGTCGTAACCGACTTCAGTGGGAGAATATTCACCTTCGATGGCCACTGACACAATGGAAAAGTGTGGTCTTCACGGATGAATCCCAGTTTCAACTGTACCAGGCAGATGGCAGACAGCATGTATGGCGTTGTGTGGGCAAGCGGTTTGATGATGCCAACGTTTGAACGTTTAAGTGCCCCGTGGTGGCGGGGTTATGGTATGAGCAGTAAAAAGCTAAGGACAACAAACACAATTGCATGTTATCGATGGCAAGCTGAATGCACAGAGATACCATGACGAGATCCTGAGGCCCACTGTCGTGCCATTCATCGTGCCACCATCATTTCATGTTTCAGCATGATAATGAACAGCCCCATGTCGCAAGGATCTGTACACAATTCCTGGAAGCTGAAAATGTCCCAGTTCTTCCATGGCCTTCATACTCACCAGACATGTCATCCGTTGAACATGTTTTGGGATGCTCTAGATCAGTGGTCACCAACACTGAGTCAAAATGCATGCCGAGATCTACCAATAGGAGTTTTTATTAACATGACTTAAAATGTAAGCCTAGGCAACATTAACCAATTAAAAACAGTACTGTAGCAATGAGGTTTGTGCAGTAAGCTATAGGCCCAATAAATGATCAATGGCTTTGCTTGAATTTACCTGCCAATGCATTGTTGTTCGGGATATTTTTTCAAAATTTGAGGTAGGCTATATGATCACACCGGTAATACTTTTGTGAAAGTATTCACCCCACATGGAATTTTTCCTATTTTGTTGTCTTACAACCTGGAATTTTTGGGAGGTTTGTATCATTTGATTTACACAACATGCCTACCACTTTGAAGTTGCAAACATTTTTTGGGGGTGAAACAAACAAGAAATAAGAGAAAAAAACTGAACTTGAACGTGCATAACTATTCACCCCCCCAAAATCAATACTTTGTAGAGCCTCCTTTTGCAGCAATTACAGCTGCAAGTCTCTTGGGGTATGTCTCTATAAGCTTGGCACATCTAGCCACTGGGATTTTTGCCCATTCTTCAAGGCAAAACTGCTCCAGCTCCTTCAAGTTGTATGGGTTTCGCTGGTGTACAACAATCTTAAGTCATACGACAGATTTTTAATTGGATTGAGGTCTGGGCTTTGACTAGGCCATTCCAATACATTCAAATGTTTCCCCTTAAACCACTCGTGTGTTGCTTTAGTAGTATGCTTAGGGTCATTGTCCTGCTGGAAGGTGAACCTCCGTCCCAGTCTCACATCTCTGGAAGACTGAAAAAGGTTTCCCTCAATAATTTCCCTTGTATTTAGCGCCATCCATCATTCCTTCAATTCTGACCAGTTTCCCAGTCCCTGCCGATGAAAAACATCCCCACAACATGATGCTGCCACCACCGTGCTTCACTGTGGGGATGGTGTTCTCGGGGTGATGAGAGGTGTTGGGTTTGCGTGCCGGCTCAGCACATCTGGCCTCCAGTGCGTCTCCTCGGCCCAGGTTATCCTGCGCCAGCCCTACGCACGGTGTCCCCGGTTCGCCAGCACAGCCCAGTTCGGCCTGTTCCAGCTCCCTGCACTTGCCGGGCTACAGGGGGTATCCAGCCAGGACGAGTTGTGCTAGCTCTGCGCTCGAGACCGCCAGTGCGCCTCCACAGCCCAGTGTATCCGGTGCCTCGGCCAAGGAAGAGGCCTCCTGCATGACTCTCCAGCCTGGTGAGTACTGTGCCTGTGCTAAGCCCTAACCCTCCTGCATGTCTCCCCAGCCTGGTGAGTTCTGTGCCTTCTCCCAGAGCCAAGCCTCCTGTGTGTCTCTCCAAAAAAAGCTGTAATTTCATATGTTTCACAGAGTCGTGTCTGAACGACGACATGTATAACATACAACTGGCTGGGTTTTCCATGCATCTGCAAGATATAAAAGCTGCCTCCGGTAAGACAAGGGGTGGCAGTCTGTGTCTATTTGTCAAGTACAGCTGGTGCATGAAATCTAATATTAAGGAAGTCTCTAGGTTTTGCTCCCCTGAGGTAGAGTATCATCTATATTTTTCATAGCTGTCTATTTACCACCACAAACTGATGCTGGCACTAAGACCGCACTCAACGAGCTGTATAATGCCATAAGCAAACAAGAAAATGCTCATCCAGAGGCTGCGCTCCTGGTGGCCGGGGACTTTAATGCAGGGAAAATTAAATCTGTTTCACATAATTAACCTAATGTGCAACCAGTGGAAAAAGAGCTCCTTTACTCCACACACAGAGACGCATACAAAGCTCTCCCTCGCCCTCCATTTGGCAAATCTGACCGTAATTATTTTCTCCTGATTCCTGTTTACAATCAAAAACTAAAGCAGGAAGCACCAGTGACTCGCTCAATACGGATGTGGTCAGATGACGCAGATGCCAAGCTACAGGACTGTTTTGCTAGCACAGACTGTAATATGTTCCGGGGTTCTTCCGACGGCATTGAGGAGTACACCACATCAGTCATTGGCTTCATCAATAAGTGCATCCCCACAGTGACCATACGTACACACCCCAACCAGAAGCCATGGATTAGCGCCAACATCCACAATGAGCTAAAGGGTAGAGCGGCCGCTTATAATAAATCTTGCTATGCCCTCCGACAAACAATCAAACAGGCAAAGCGGTAATACAGGACGAAGATTGAATCCCACTACACCAGTTCTGACATTCGTCGGATGTGGCAGGGCTTGCAAACTATTACGGACTACAAAGGGAAACACAGCTGCGAGCTGCCCAGTGACACAAGCCTATCAGATGAGCTCAATGCCTATCATGCTCGCTTCGAGGCAAGCAACACTGAAGCAGGCATGAGAGCACCAGCTGTTCCGAACGACTGTGTGATCACGCTCCCCGTAGCCGATGTGAGTAAGACCTTTAACAAATCAACATTCACAAGACCGCAGGGCCAGACGGATTACCAGGACGTGTACTCCGAGCATGCGCTGATCATCTGGCAAGTGTCTTCACTGACATTTTTTAACTCTCCCTGACCGAGTCTATAATACCAACGCTTCAAGCAGACCACCGTAGGCCATGTGCCCAAGAACACCAAGGTAACTTGCCTAAATGACTACCGACCCGTAGCACTCACATCTGAAGCCATGAAGTGCTTTGAAAGGCTGGTCATGGCTCACAACACAGATGACACAATCTCCATTGCACTCCACCCTGCCCTTTTCCACCTGGACAAAAGGAACAATTAGGTGAGAATGCTATTTATTGACTACAGTTCAGCATTCCACACCGTAGTGCCCTAAAAGCTCATCACTAAGCTAAGAACCCTGAGACTGAACACCTCCCTCTGCAACTGGATCTTAGACTTCCTGACGGCCGGCCCCAGATGGTAAGGATAGGTAACAACACATCTGCCATGCTGATCCTCAACACGGAGGCCCCTCAGGTGTGAGTGCTCAGTCCCCTCCTGTACTCCCTGTTCACCTATGACTGCATGGCCAAGCACAACTCCAACACCAGCATTAAGTTTGCAGATGACACAACAGTGGTAGGCCTGATCACCGACAACGATGAGACAGGCTAAGACCTGGCAGTGTGGTGCCAGGAAAACAACGTCTCCTTCAACATGATCAAGACAAAGAAGATTATCATGCACTACAGGAAAAGGAGGGCCGAGCACTCCCCCATTCTCATCGACGGGGCTGTAGTGGAGCAGGTTGAGAGCTTCAAGTTCCTTGGTGTCCACGTCACCAACGGACTATCATGGTCCAAACACATCAAGACAGTCGTGAAGAAGGCCTATGGGTCCTCAGATCCTCAAAAAGTTATACAGCTGCACCATCGAGAGCATCCTGACTGGTTTCATCCCCATCTGGTATGGCAACTGCTCGGCCTCCAACCGCAAGGCTACAGAGGGTAGTGCGTGCGGCCCAGAACATCACTGGGGCCAAGATCCAGGACCTCTATACCATTCGGTGTCAGAGGAAGGCCCTAAAAATTGCTGAAGACTCCAGCCATCCTAGTCATAGACTGTTCTCTCTGCTACCGCATGGCAAGCGGTACCGGAGTGCCAAGTGTAGGTCCAAAAGGATTCTTAGCAGCTTCTACCTCCAAGTCATAAGACTCCTGAACAGCTAATCAAATGGCTACCCGGACTATTTGCGTTGACCTCCCCCCACCCCCATTTTTACACTGCTGCTACTCTCTGTTTATTATTGATGCAAAGTCACTTTACCTCTGCCTACATGTACATATTACCTCAATTACCTCAACTTACCTGTGCCCCCGCACATTGACTCTGTACTGGTACCCCTTGTATATAGCCTCTTTACTGTTATTTCATTGTTGCTCTGTAATTATTTGTTATTTTTCTATTTTCTTATTTTTTTCTATTTTTTATTTTACTAAATACTTTCTTACCACTTATTTTTCTTAAACTGCATTGTTGGTTAAGAGCTTGTAAGTAAGCATTTCACATTAAGGTGTTGTTTTCGGCACGTGACAGATAACTCTGCTCAGTCTTCTGTTATTTCAGTTCCTTCTGCATCACCCACTTAGATTGACTTATACGCTGGAAAAAGCACCCTGGCTTTCATATCTTTCATTAGTTCATAAATTCACACACACAGACACACACACAGACACACACACTTCACACTACTTTATTAGTTCATAGACCCAGAGATTATGGCTCAATGCAGTATGATGCATTATGCATGGCTATGCATCGCCATGGTAGCACCCGGTTGAACCCTTATTTCCCTGTTTATTCTAAAATGAGGAACACGCACCAATAACATCACACATAGGAACACTATGTACACACTGGACACATACACACTGAACACACACACACAAGTGGAAAGGTGTGTGTGTGTGTGTGTGTGTGTGTGTGTGTGTGTGTGTGTGTGTGTGTGTGTGTGTGTGTGTGTGCATTTATTAACTCGTGAAATATATGAAAGCCAGGGTGCTTTTTCCAGCATATAAGCCAGCGTGCAGCTGTCTGTTGGCTGGGTAGGTGGTGTTCTGTTGGGGCCTGGCTTGAGAAGAGAGATCCTTGCTATCGTTTGTGTCGCCACTCACCTGTCACATCGCGGTGGGCTTAGCGAGAGAGAGAGAGAGGGGCGGAGGATAAAGAGAATGAGAGAGAGAATAAGAGAGATAGAGATCGAAGAGCTCCGGGAGGTTAGACACAAACAAGAATGCAGCAAAGGTAAGTGTCAGAGATACACTGTGCCTGCTGCATTATACCTGCCTGCTCAATGGACAGGGACCACACACAGTTCAGTTGCATTCAATAGTCAAACCATGCATATTGTATGTGGGATGTACTGTCTGACACAGGTTGCTAACGGACTGTGAATGCCTTGCATTGTGACATGTTTGGAGACCAGTGGGGTGTGTGGAGCTGCTAACAGGTGGGCAGATGTTAATGAATCAGCCCATGTGGGGAATGATGGGAAATGGCATAGAGCATGAGCTCCCCACTGAAGGCCCTCTGCATATCCAGGGAATATTTAGCCATCATCATCACAAACAATATGGCCAAATGAACCCCAAATGAATAGTACTGCACTTAAATGTAGATATTGCACTTCGGGGCTATTGGGAACATCGAACTGTAGCATGCCCTTTAATATACTACTGACTCTCAGCAATAGCATTTGATCAAATTCCAGAGGGATATACAGTATGTTTTATTTTGACCAATTAGCTGCCTAAACAACGTATCGGTCGTGAGCTTGTCTCTACAGGCACATTATCAGGGTTCGCTCCATTAAATCAGCTACTGGTCTGTTGCTGTAGGAAATCAACACTATCACAGTCCTCCCAGGGCAGTACCTCACCCAGCTAAACGCCAAAAGCATAGAAAGTCATCATTCACATGTATTGTTGCTGTTGCTCTTTTTCATTCAGAGAGCATTGATGTGTTTGTTTACGTGGTTTTTTCCTCGTTCTCGTTGATCTGGAGTCGGTGGAGTGATCACTATTATGCTTGGGGGAAAGGTGGCTTAATCTTTTTATATTTAACACTCCACTGGGCAAAAACTGGTTGAATCAACGTTGAAAACTGATTGGATTTGCAAAAAGTCATCAAAGTAAGGGAATTTTGTCCTTTTTTTCACACAACTTTTAACCTAAATCCAATGACATTAAGAATTGTTTTGTGGATTCATTGTGTTCACGTTAGTTGACAAATCAACCAAATGTAAATCTAAACTAGACGTTGAAATAACATCAGTGCCCAGTGCAAGATAGTTCTTGTTTCCACTATTACTTGACAACGCAAGGAAGTACTTACATTTTGATGATGTCATTGGGTAGAACTTTTTTAATTTATATATTTTCCGACAAAATGTAGAAATGCACCGTTTTCACATATGGTATTGTGCTGGAGATATTGAACATGAGGTTGAAAAGCGGTGAATTTCCCTTTAACCCTTTACACTCGTGGGAGTTGCCCTATATGATAGGGTTAAATTTAAACGTTTATTACAGAGAAAGTATGGAATGCGTATGCATATCCATCGTAGCAATCAAAAGGGAACAGTTTGGACATTTTGGGCAAATCATTAGAGTAAAGGTGAGGCCAAAACAGTTAGACACAAGGCTGAATTACACTGTTGATTTTATGTGCATTTACATGTACTGTACTTATTGCCACATTTGTTGATAATAAAATCTGAATATACTTGGATATATTCAGTAACATGTTAAAAATACTTACAAAAGTTTGAGTGAGAGTTCTAACTGGTGTCTCCAAGTGGCCACACACCTCTCCAAAGTGTGCACAGTTCCTTCATAACTTCAATGCACATTTATGACTTAAAGAAGAGCTTTCAACTATAAGATGGTATTTTGAGCTCTCCTAGCTGTGCCGTTAAGGAACTAGAGCAAGCAGAAAAAGCAGCCCATCATAAATCGCAAGCTGGTCAGGGGAGCAAAATCTGAAAGCGTGTTCTATTGCCGACTGTCACGGCCGTCAAAGAGAGGAGACCAAGGCGCAGCGTGGGATGCGTACATACTTCATTTCTAAGAACGAACACTAAACAAACTAACAAAATAACAAACGAACCGTGACGCTATACAAAAATGAGTGCTGACAGGCAACTACACATAGACAACCACCCACAAATACAGGTGGGAAAAGGCAACCTAAGTATGGTTCTCAATCAGAGACAACGCTAGACAGCTGCCTCCGATTGAGAACCCCTCCCGACCAAACACACAGAAATACAAATCATAGAATAAGGAACATAGAATGCCCACCCAAATCACACCCTGACCAAACCAAAATAGAGACATAAAAAGATTTCTACGGTCAGGGCGTGACACCGACATTGATAGTTAAAGGAAAAATTCACCCAAATCCAATCATTCCTTTAACTTACAGTGTAAAATAACACTCATATGTAATAAGATTTTTTGGGGTGAATTTTTTATTTATTTTGGAATTATAATAAGGTTGGTAGCAACATGAAAATCGTTGTGGAAATCTGTTGCAGCTCAAGTCAACTACAAAATCCACAATGCAATGCTGGCTGGCTAGCTGTTAGCTATCTAGCTAGCAAGATAACGTAGCTACAAACAATAATACCAAAAACAATATCAGCATGTAAAGTAGCCAGTTAGCTGTAAAACCGCCTAAACAAACTGCACTATCAATGTAGGAGTCTACAATCTCACCATGTTTAACCTGCAGATCGATGTGCCTCTGAGTTGAGTCTGACATTCGCAACGGCAGATATACTTTCGAGGAGATGGGAATCGTTGGCCATGCTACGCAGTGCATTCTGGGCCATTCTAGGACAAGGAAGGCTCTTTGCCAATCACTCAGATACACATGAAAACATGAAATGACATGCCATGTATGACGCCTTGTCATCTTGTAACTGTACATCAAGCATAGTGATCATAAACGTGGACACTGTATATTACATGAGTTTCATGATTATGTTAATGTGAAGTGCATATTTGAACTAACGGTTGTTTAGATTGCTTGTATGACATGAAAGCAACATTTATTAGAATCCTCATCTCATCTTTCAAAATACATTGAGTCCTCTTTATTTACAGCATCTCCCTCACTTAGACAACAGAACATTTGCAAAAGTTGCCCAATTAGCGGGAAGGATGGGGGCAACTTCTTGTCACGTGCGGTGTTCAAGTTCAGAACCGCTGTCAGTCAAAACTAATACTGCACTGTGAAGCGGAGATTTGAGCTCTGATGTCATGCATAGCACTTTACTTTTCAGTGCCCAAATCTGCTATTTTTAACCCATATATGCATATGATGGTAAATAGCTACGAGGAAACAAGAAAGTCAGTCAACAAAATAGAAAATCCCAAAATAATATGTCCCCAAATAAATGTGCCAGTCCTGAAGGTCATAGCTTTCGGAAACCCGTTTTAATCGGTTGCTGTCTCCCCTTTTCCTCCATCTCTCTGTCTCATCTCTGCTCTCTACTCCTAATCTAAACCCAGACAATTCCATCTCAGTCAGGACAGTCAGTCACCCTTGATCCTTCAATAACAAACACACCAAGGGACTCATGGTGGACAGGCGAAAGCACTGACCTGGAAAGACATAGTGGGATGGAAGTTCTAGGAAAAATGCAGTAATACCAACTACCAATCCTCATACCCAATATAGAAGGCTTGTCCCTGGCCTGCACCCAATCATAATGTACAATACAGAATGCCCCTGCCTACTTTCTCATCCTCATTAGTTGATCAGTGATGGTGATGCCAGTGCAGCAGCCGTGTGCTAAGGTACTGCGTGTGTGTGTGCGTGCGTCTGTGTGTGTGCGTGCGTGCGTGCCTATGTGTATGTCATTGTGTCTACCGCTATGTGCGTGTGTATCAGCATTGGGCAGCCACTCCAAACTGCTATCATCATTGTGCTTCAGGCAGGCTCTCCCTTTCTCTCCCTGATCCCCTGTGAGCGGATGATAAAATCTGTCACACTGCCGTGCGTCCGTCGAGGAGCCCATTGTTTTGGGGATTAGGGGGATTATGGGGCGGATGCCGCGCGGTGCCGGAGACAGAGGGGCTTGAGCCCTGTGACCCCTTCTACTAATCATTATGTGACGGATATGGAGCGTTCATCTTTTAAAGCCAAGATTTTATTGGATTATCAATTATTCATGGGCCAGGAGGGAGGGAGGGAGAGAGAGAGGAGATGGAGAGAGAGAGAGGATGAAATCTTGACTTTTCGAAAGAAGTCATTACAGATTACACAGATTTAGTTATATTATAACTGCTACAGGCCCGAGGCCGGGGTTAAGGGGTTTTAATGCTTCTTTCATATCTGACAGGGTCTCAATTAAGATTATACCACGGCCCTATATCTTAAGGTCCCACCCGTTACAACAATTACCCTAATCAGCCTATCCGATTGGCACAGACATCCATCTACGATTATGTGAAAGCCATATATATATATGACATATATAAACCATAACGATGACATACATGTGAACCATTTATTGAACTTCAGAACATCACACCCCTTCCCTCCTTTTAGTTCGAAGGAAACCCTTTGACTTTATGACTCCTTTGTCGTCTTTTGGCCTATGTGGCCATCACCATCTCCCTTGTCAATATCACGTCAGCTCGTTCTAACAGAAAAGACTTGACTGCCTAGTTGGCGCTTTGACCCGGTGACTGTATGGGGGACCTCCATTAAGAGGTTAGGAGACTTAGAGCGCTCTAATTTTTGCTGTGCTCAGCACGGTCCCCTGGGATGGAGGAACATGTTGGATCAAAGCTGCCACAACCAATTTGAATCAGACCGACTGGGATCTCTTCTCCATCACTACTGACACAGAGTCCAACTGCTGTTCCCTAGCTCTCTCTCTCTCGCTCTCTCGGCACTAAAACACAAACGTTTCACCAGAGTAATCAAATAAAATCCGACCCATGTATCCTGGAGCCCTGATGCACCGTGGCAAAATGTTCGTGTGAAGCCCATGCTGCCTACAAAAAAAGATTTCTGCCTAGTATCCCAGAGTTTCCTCTCTCTATAGCACCGCCACTCTGTGAGGGTGCCCTGCCCTTCAGGGGTGTTAGGCGGGGTGGCACTGCACACGGCATAGCAGCAGTGTGAATTTTAATGGCTGGGCACTTCTCTCCCATCTCTTTCTTGGCAGCTTGGCCTCCTCTCTCCTTCCTCCTCTGAGAATTCCCCCTTTCCCTCCCTCCCTCCCTCTAAGTGAGAAGCTGTTAGCTTGTTAATTGCTTCAGCCTCCCTCCACAATCAAGGTGCTAGCAGCCAGGGTAGCCTGGGGGGCCCAGGGAGGCCAGGTGAGGTGAGATCCTTCACTCTGCTTTAAAGGGGCTTTAAATTAGCCAGAGAAGACACCCAGACAGGCCTTCTGTCCTGAAGAAGAGGGCTGGAGCCTGGAGCTTGTCACTTTGTGTCACCCCATAGTGCTGTGTCACCCATCTATTGGCCATTTTCTGGTGTTCACCTGTTAGTTACCTTTTGAGATGTCATTGGAGATAAAGATTTCCATTACCAGAACCAACCGATTGACATCTTTGTTGTTGTGTAGGAGACAAAAAATGATCCTGTCCTCAATCCTCTCCTTAGATGAGTTGCTAAACTGTTGTGTAAGGTACATCTGTATCAGGTAGTTGGTATTTTAACGCACACATAAAGGCCTTACACTCTCTGTAACAGCCTGAGTGCTTGCCCCCCACTGCATGAAAAGCAGAGTTTCTGGATGAAATCAGATCTACTATATTCCCTGAAATTTGAGATTCATAGTCGTGGGTTGGAAGTTCCCAATGCGAGTGTGCAGACTGCTGTAGACTCCCAAACACCCCTAAATACTTGCTTCATAGAGGTATTTCTGGAAGGGTAAATTCCAAATTATGCATTGGTACATTTCTGGAAATGTCCTTTTGTAAATTCTCAACTGCCACAGGCATGTGCCTCTCTCTCATCTTTGGGAGAAAAGCTCAGTGAACTCTCTGTGTCTCCTTATTTTCAGGTTTGTAACATTTATTAACATGGTTCCTTTTTCAAAATCTAGAGATATCATGTTTATCTAAACTGTGATTAGTTTTCTGGTAATTTTGATGTATAATTGAAATGTTTTGACCGAGTGAAAAACAAGAAAGGATTTTGTCATTCATATGAGTGTCGCCAAGCTAAGCTAGCCTGTTTGGGAAAGGCCTCGACAACATCCGGTGAAATTGCAGAGCGCCAAATTAAAATTATATTATTATAAATATTTAACTTTCATAAAATCACAAGTGTAATACATCAAAATTAAGCTTAACTTCTTGTTAACCTCTAATTCCTCCCAAACCCGGATCCGGGAGCGCCCCCCACAGTAAAAAAGCTGACTAGCATAGCCTAGCATAGCGTCACAAGTAAATACTAGCATCTAAATATCATTAAATCACAAGTCCAAGATACCAGATGAAAGATACACATCTTGTGAATCCAGCCATCATTTCTGATTTTTAAAATGTTTTACAGGGAAGACACAATATGTAAATCTATTAGCTAACCACGTTAGCAAAAGACACCACTTTTTTTACTCCACCAGTTTTTTACTCCATCAGTAGCCATCACTAATTCGACCAAATAAAGATATAAATAGCCACTAACCAAGAAACAACTTCATAAGATGACAGTCTGATAACATATTTATTGTATAGCATATGTTTTTTTTGAAAAATGTGCATATTTCAGGTATAAATCACAGTTCTACATTGCAGYTGCAATCTGAAATAGTGCCGAAGCTGCCAGAATAATTACAGAGACCAACGTCAAATACCTAATTACTCATCTTAAAACATTTCTGAAAAATACACAGCATACAGCAAATGAAAGCCCAACATCTTGTGAATCCAGCCAATATGTCAGATCTTTTAAGTGTTTTACAGCGAAAACACAATATAGCATTATATTAGCGTACCACAATAGCCAGAAACACAACCGCATTTACCAGCAGCAAAGGTTAGCGATCGTAACAATCCAGCAAAAGATATATAATTGGACTAACCTTGATATACTTCATCAGATGACAGTCCTGTAACATCATATTACACAATGCATATAGGTTTTGTTCGAAAATGTGCATATTTAGCAGCACAAATCGTGGTTATACAATGTGATCAGTGGCAACAGGTCATGCATTCTGGCCGGCGCCATCTTGGAAAGGCACCTAATCTAATCAATAAATAATCGTAAACTTGACAAAAAAATACAGGTTTGACAGCAAATGAAAGATGCATTAGTTATTAATGCAACCGCTGAGTTAGATTTTTTAAATTAACGTTACTAGACATACAGTGTGCGTTACAGCCAGACTAGTGCCGCAATAATGGCGGACAAATGCGTTTACATTTTTCCACATAAATACGGAATAACATCATAAATAGCTCTTACTTTTGGACGAGCTTCCATCAGAATCTTGGGCAAGTGGTCCTTTGTCCAAAAGAATCATTGCTTGGTTGTAAAACGTCGTCTTCAACTTCGGAATTAGCAGCTAACATTAGCTATGTGGCCACAACATGCCCAAATGTTCAAAGCGCAATACTAAGGAAATTCCGAAAATAGCAATATACTCGCATAAACTGATATAACTCGGGTTAAAATAACTTCGTTATGATGTTTCTAACACCTATATCGAATAAAATTACAGACGGATATAGCTAAGGCCGATAACTGAGCGTTTCAAAATGCCATCCTGAGGTCTTGCTTTGCGCAATGACGAACGTCGAAAAGAGAGCTCCCTTCGTTCCTTGGCCTTTTATAAGCTCTGAGAACTACGTAGAAACTCCATTCCACTTCTCATTGGTTACTGACATCCAGGGGAAGGCGGGTGCAGTTCATGTCGACCCATAGGATACATACAGAGCTTTAAACTGATCTGAGAACAGAGCCTCGTTTTCAGACCTTCACAGTTCCTGTCATGAATTTCGCTGCAGAAAGAGTTCTGGTTCACCCACAGACATAATTCAAACGGTTTTAGAAACTAGAGATTGTTTTCTATCCAATAGTAACAATAATATGCATATTGTACGAGCAAGAATTGAGCACGAGGTAGTTTAATTTGGGAACGATAAATGTCCAAGTTGAAACAGCACCCCCTGTAGTGTCAAGAGGTCCAGCCGCCATGTCTGATGTCAAAAAGGCTTTACAGCGAAAGCAAACAATGCGATTATCTGAGGACAGCGCCCCACATACAAACACATGAAAAACATATTTCAAATAAGCAGGTGCGACACGAAAGTCGGAAATAGCGATATAAAAAATGCCTTAGCTTTGATGATCTTCTTCTGTTGGCACTCCAAAAGGTCCCAGTTACATCCATAAAAACTCAGTTTAGCTGGCGCGCTTCAGTCAATAATCCACCCAGTTTCCCTCCATCAAAATGCATACAAAATTAATCCCAAATATTACTAATAAACTTTTCTAAACAAGTCAAACAACGTTTATAATCAAACCTTAGGTATCCTAATACGCAAATAAATGATACAATTTAAGACGGAGAATCGTTATTGTCTTTCCCGGAGAAAAATACCAAAGAACGCGCTCTCTTGCACGCGCTTGGAAACACTACAGCCAAAATGGGAGCCACCTAGAAATACTACAATTTCTGGGTCATTTTTCAAAAAAACAGCCTGAAACTCTTTCTAAAGACTGTTGACATCTAGTGGAAGCACTAGGAACTGCAATCTGGGAGGATTATAATTATAATTAAAGTGCTAGCCATTGAAAATAGTGGTAAACTGAATTTCTTTTTTTGGGGGGAACGGTTTGTCCTCTGGGTTTTGCCTGCCATATCAGTTCTGTTATACTCACATACATTATTTTAACAGTTTTAGAAACTTTGGAGTGTTTTCTATCCAACCTACCAATTATATGCATATCCTAGCTTCTGGGCCTGAGTAACAAGCCAGTTACTTTTGGCATGCTTTTCATCCGGACGTCAAAATACTGCCTCCTATCCCAAAGAAGCCTAGCCAACTTTGTATGAAAGTTAATGAGAACAAGATGGCATCTCAGATTATTTTTTATTTCTGTTAGAATTTTTTTGATGACATTTGCATCTAATGGTTGCATGTTAATTGCTAATTGACAATGTTAGCTAGCTCAGGGCTAGGTACTACCTAGCCCACCATTTCTCCCTACTAAGTAGCTACTTTTAGCTTATGTTGTTGTTGGCTAGCTATTCATGCATTTCATACACAGGCCTCTTCTATAATTTGTTTGATTCAAACCCTAATGCGTCAAACATACACACCTAGTAAGCAGTGTTGGGGAACGTTACTTTTAAAAGTAACTTGTTACTTTACAACGTTACTGCCATTAAAGGTAACGTGTACGTTACAATGTTACTTACTATGGAAAGTAACTTGTTAGTTGTTACATTACTTTTGTGTTACCAAAAACAGAAATCACTCTGAAGAAGTGTTGGTCATTCTTATGCATGCTACCTTTGAATGGCTTATAGCCTACGTTCGTGTCACTCTGGGCTATACCAACTCATGTAAAAATGACAGACGCAATATCTCCAATATCTGCTATACAGTAATGTTATTATTATTTACACATAAGTGGTTACATACAGTATATAGAAGCAACTCGGCACAGCTAAATACTTTCCAAGAACAACTGGCTTCAAATGTGTTTCACAGATACAAACTGGGCATAGATATTCTATGTAAAACTAAGCCTAGATCACCACAAATTTAAATTCTTATCAACTGAGCTTAACTTGATCACCTACGTTGTTTGCTATTACCAGACAATAAACAGGGCCACTCGCCTGAACCCGATGAGCCGTGTGAATCCTACAAGAAGCATCAGTCAAGATTCGAAGGTTAACATCTGACCTTTTCTTCTACTAATTCAAAATAGTTCCACAATGTATTCTGTGATCTCGCTAGCTATCTAGCTACCTGCCAGCTACCCACCACAATGTTTGTGCAGAAACAGTGTAACTGCTTTCCTCCTCCTCTTCATCCGAAGAGGAGGAGCAGGGATTGAACCAAAATGCAGCGTTGTGTGATGACATAATTTATTTACACAAGACGAAAAAACGAACTATACTTGAATAATTAACAAAACAAATAAACGATGTAGACAGACCTGGACGACGAACTTACATGAAACACGAAGAACGCAATAACAGGAAAACTGACTACATAAAACGAACGAACAAACAAAACCGAAAACAGTCCCGTGTGGCGTAACATACAGACACTGACACAGGAGACAACCACCCACAAACAAACACTGTGAAACTACCTACCTTAATATGATTCTCAATCAGAGGAGATGAAAACCACCTGCCTCTAATTGAGAACCATATTAGGTACCCATAACCAACATAGAAACAGAAAACATAGACTGCCCACCCAAACTCACGTCCTGACCAACTAACACATACAAAACTAACAGAAAACAGGTCAGGAACGTGACAAACAGAAAGGATTTCCATTTTTTATTTGCGACAACAAAGAAAAAGGAAAACAACACTGTAAAAGTAATGACTTTCTTATTTGAAAAAGTAACTTGGTAACGGACTACTTAAATTTAAAAACGAATGCGTTAAGTTACTCGTTACCACAAAAGAAGTATGCGTTACCCCCAGCACTGCTAGTAAGACATACATTTTTGCAAAGGCAATTAGCCACTAGATTAGCTACTAGATTCTTCTAGAGAGTGTTGAATTGAGTTGTAGCATTACACAAATGTAAAATTTTTGCATTTTCTCCGACATTTACCTCCAAGCACAATGTGTCTGTGCGATGTCAAAGAACACAAACACGTCACTGGAGGTTAATGTTGCACTACATTCTCTCTGTTCATTCAAACACTGAAAAAGAGTGACAATCTCAAAGGTACAGGATGCTTAATTTTTACATACGATAGATAGCAAGGCACTGCACCAGTGGCCTGGCCACCAAAACAACATCAAATTGACCTTTTGCTTATATCCATTGCAGGTTCTTGTGCCGCCTGCAAAGGTGGCGGGCGTATCTCACCAGGTTTACCTGAAAACATAGGGGACACAATCTTGGAGAAGGCAAAGAAGGGTTGCCGGAGAAGAAAGCGGGTAAGCCTTTCTGTAAAAGTAGTTTCTGTGAAACACTAGGTTAATTACTCCTGTATTACTCCTGGTCCATGGACTACAAAGTGCATACAGGGCCCTATTACATGTTTCAAGTTATATTTTTGAGTCAAGAAGAGTAGAATGAAAACAGATGTTGAATTACATCCACCAGATCTACAGCGGCTGCTATAGCCCCCGTACTTACATTAATCACTGATCACTGTACTAATTGCCTCTGTATCAGAACTGCATTGACTGTTTTACTGAAAATAACAGTAATCTTGAGCTAGGTACACATTTCGGCAAAGATTTGATTCCTATTCTAGTCCGCATGCCGGTAGCTCTGTGCACTGACAGTATCACATGCAAAACTTGTCGCATATCTTGTTTGAATATTATTTTTTTATTTTTTTATTTCACCTTTATTTAACCAGGTAAGCTAGTTGAGAACAACCTCTCATTTACAACTGCGACCTGGCCAAGATAGAGCAAAGCAGTTCGACACATACAACAACACAGAGTTACACATAGAATAAAGAAACATACAGTCAATAATACAGTAGGAAAAAGTCTGTATATATTGTGTGCAAATAAGGTAAGACAAGGGACGTAAAGGCAATAAATAGGCCATGGTGGCGAAGTAATTACAATATAGCAATTAAACACTGGAGTATTATAATGACCATTGGGTAGGTGTTTGAAGTTGGTACATCAAGGCGCATGTAGTCAAAGGCATGTGGAGCCCCTTTCAACCGGGTGAATGGAAATCAACTATTGTTTTCACAATAATCCAAAAATACCAATAATCTCAGTAATGTCAAAAACAGTTTGGGGGAACTACAATCAAGGTAAGTGATAAAGGTCAAAGGTTGGAATTCCCTTTTACTACCTCTCAATCTGGGGTTAGTGGTGTAAAGTTCAGACTTTATATGAGATACAGAGGCTTCAGAAAGTATTCACTCCCCTTGACTTTTTACACATTTTCTTGTGTTACAAAGTGGGATTCAAATGGATTTAATTGTCATTTTTTTTGTCAATGACTGAGACAAAATACTCTATAATTTCAAAGTCGAAGAAAATGTATATCTTGATTTAGATAAGTATTCATCCCCCTGAGTCAATAATAAATCACCTTTAGCAGCGATTACAGCTGTGAGTCTTTCTGGGTAAATCTCTTAAAAGCTTTGCACACCTGGATTGTAGAATATTTGTCCATTATTCTTTATAACTTTAGCTGCTATAAATCAATACGTAATACAAAATGTTATTACACACTACTCCACCATAACATATCCACAATACAAAATCAATAATACAGCAAAATAACAATATTAAAATGGATGTGTGTGTAGAGTGTTTGTTAACATGTGTTTGCAAATGCTGAGTGTGTACCTGTGTGTGTGTGTGTGTGTGTGTGTCTCTTCACAGCAGGCACAAAGTCCGGTGTAGTTCTATCTGTTTTTTAAATCTGATTTTCCTGCTTGACTGAGTTACATGATGTGGAATATTGTTCTATGTAGTCATGGCTCTATATAGTACTTTGCGTTTCCTGTAGTTTGTTCTCGACTTTGGGACTGTGAAGAGCGTCTGGTGGCATGCCTTGTGGGGTATTTATGGGTGTCTGAGCTGTGCGCTAGTCACTTAAACAGACAGCTCTGTGATTTCAACATGTCAATACCTCTCACAAAGACAAGCAGTGATGCTGTCAATCTCTCCTCCACCCTGAGCCAGGAGAGATTGACATGCACATTATCAATGCTGGCTCTCTGTGTACATCTAAGGGCCAGCCAGTGCTGCCATAGATTCCCAAGCCAATTTAAATCAACACTGTAACTAGGCCACTTAGGAACATTCAATGTCGTCTTGGTAATCAACTCCAGTGTATAGTTGGCCTTGTGTTATAGGTAGTTGTCCAGCTGAAAGGTGAATTTGTCTCCCAGTGTCTGTTGGAAAGCAGACTGAACCAGGTTTTCCTTTAGGATTTGCCTGTGCTTAGCTCTATTCCGTTTCTTTTTATCCTAAAACATTATCATTTAGTAATTTAAATGCCGCCGGTTACGTGCCCGCAACCGATTGTGTTTTTTTGTTTGTTTATCTGCGTTGTTTGTAACTTATTTTTTTACTATTTTTGTGCATAATGTTGCCGCTACCATCTCTTATGACCGAAAATAACTTCGAAACATCAGGACTGCGATTACTCACCACGGACAATCAGAATCCTTTTTCTTCTTTCACGACTCTGACGAACCCGAGGCAGAGGAAATACTGCTCCCTCAGGAAAAGGCCCTGACCCCAGTGATCTGCGTGAAGAGGAGGCGGAGATCGAATAAACCCCCACTCCCCTCAATTCTATTCGCAAACATGCAATCTTTGGACAATAAAATGGACGAGTTATTGGGAAGATTAAGCTACCAACGGACATTAAAAACTGTAACATCTTATCCTTCACGGAGTCGTGGCTGAATGACGACAATATCAACATACAGCAGGCTGGTTAAACGATGTACTGGCAGGATAGAACAGCGGCGTCTGGTAAGAAAAGGGGCGGCGGTCTATGTATTTTGGTAAACAACAGCTGGTGCACGATATCTAAGGAAGTCTCAAGCCATTGCTCGCATGAAATAGAGTTTCTCACGATAAGCTGCAGACCACATTACCTACCGAGAGATTTCTCATCAATGTTCTTTGCAGCTGTTTTACATACCAGCACAGTCAGAGGATGTTGCCAAGACAGCATTGAGCTGTAGTCCGCCATAAGCAAACAAGAAAACCCTTACCCAGAGGCGGCACTCCTAGTAACCAATGACTTTAACTTCTTATGGATAGGAGGCAGCATTTTCACGTTTGGATGAAAAGCGTGCCCAGAGTAAACTGCCTCCTACTCAGTCCCAGATGCTAATATATGCATATTATTAGTATTGGATAGAAAACACTCTGAAGTTTCTAAAACTGTTGATGATGTATGTGAGTAAACAGACCTCATTTGGCAGGCAAAAACCTGAGAAAAAATCCAACCAGGAAGTGGGAAATCTGAGGTTTGTAGTTTTTCAACTCAGCCCCTATTGAATATACAGTGGGGTATGTCAACTTGCACTTTCTAAGGCTTCCACTAGATGTCAACAGTCTTTAGAACCTTGTCTTGATGCTTCTACTGTGAAGTGGGGCCAAATGAGAGGGGAATGAGTCAGAGGTCTGCCAGCAGCCACGAGCTGACCATGCGCGTTCACATGAGAGGTAGCTCCCGTTCACTTTGCTTTTCTGAAGACAAAGGAATTCTCCGGTTGGAACATTATTGAAGATTTATGTTAAAACCTGTTTGGGCTGCAATCCCCACACAGGTACACCTATGACAACTCCCATTTCAAGTGCATGGCGCGAAATTCAAAATCTAGTTTGTTAAAATATTTAACTTTCACACATTAACAAGTCCAATACAGCATATGAAAGGTAGACATCTTGTGAATCAAGCCAACATGTCCGATTTTAAAATGTTTTACAGGGAAGACAAAATATGTAATCTATTAGCTAACCACGTCAGCAAAAGAGAGCACTTTTCTAACTCCATCAGTTTTTTACTCCGTCACTAGCTATCACTAATTCGACCAAATAAAGATATATATAGCCACTAACCAAGAAACAACTTCATAGATGACAGTCTGATAACATATTTATTGTATAGCATATGTTTTTTTTGAAAAATGTGCATATTTAGGTATAAATCATAAATTACATTTCAGCTACAATCAGAAATGGCACCGAAAGCAGCCATACATTTACAGACACCAACGTCAAATACTATTATCCATCATAAAAAATATCTGAGAAATACATACATTGCAGCAATTGAAAGACAGGATTCTTGTGATTCCATACAATATTTCCGATTTATTAAATGTTTTACAGCGAAAACAAAATGTAGCGCTATGTTAGCATAGCCACAATAGCCAGACACACTTGGGCGCGCACGACCAGTTGACATGCACGACAGATATATGAAATAACATTATAAATTGGGTCTTACTTAGCTGATCTTTCATCAGAATGTTGATCAGGGTGTCCTTGTCCAGATGAGTCGTTGTTTTGAGTCAGGATGGCAACTTTCCCTTCTCACTTAGCATTGGCACTGGTCGACTGGCACGGATTTGTCCAACGTTAAAAAAATCAGAGACCGAAACACGGAAAACTCCCGAAAAAATTCAAATAATCTGATTAAACTATATGAAAAAACATACATTACGATGATATGGTCTCATTTATCAAATAAAAACCCAGCCGGAGATTGTTCCCGTCCAAAACAGCAGCAAAACAGAACACAATATCACTCCCAAGACGCGCGCTTCAGACTTCCGGAAGTGGTCGGTCACGTCAAAGAAATAGCTCTTATTCAACCTCTGAACAAGATATTCACTAAATTTCTTCTCTCATACCCTTTTGAGCACGCAGATGCAAGGCGTACGGAGTATACGTAGGGTCTTACGTATAATGACCATGTATAGGCATAACGTTGAAGCGAGCATAGATTTCTGACATTCTACTTCTTGGTCAGGGAAAGTGCTGCCAAATGACTTCTGTACCACTCAGAGAAAAAATTAGAACTGTTTTAGAAACTAGAGATTGTTTTCTATCCAATATTAATATTAATATGCATATTGTAAGAGCAAAAATTGATTAAGAGGCCGTTTGAAAATTGGCACATATTTTCCAGTTTTTCCAATACGCCCCCTGCAGCCATAACAGGTTTAACATCTCTGGGATAGCGGGACGCTTGCGTCCCACCTGGCCAATAGCCAGGGAAAATGTAGACCGCCAGATTCAAAAAAATTATATAAAATCAAACTTTCATTAAATCACACATATAAGATACCAAATTAAAGCTACACTCGTTGTGAATCCCGCCAACATGTCAGATTTCAAAAAGGCTTTTCGGCGAAAGCATAAGATGCTATTATCTGATGATAGCACAATGTCAACAAAGAGAGGGTAGCCTATTTCAACCATGCCGGCGCTACTCAAAACGCAGATATAAAATATAAAACATGCATTACCTTTGACGAGATTCTTTTGTTGGCACTCCAATATGTTCCATAAACATCACAAATGGTCCTTTTGTTCGATTAATTCCGTCCATATATATCCAAATTGTCCATTTATTTGGCGCCGTTGTACCAGAAAAAAACAACTTCCAATAAGCGCAAAGTCACTACAAAATATCTAAAAAATTACCTCTAAACTTTGCCAAAACATTTCAAAGTACTTTTGTAATACAACTTAAGGTATTTGTAAACGTTAATAATCGATCAAATTGAAAACGGGTCTATCTGTTTTCAATACAGGAGATCAACAAACTAATGCTACTTTTCTAGTCTTGCGCAACTCTCAAACAGTACACAAGACGTTACTCTACTTCCTGGTGGCCTTCTACTTCACTGCACAAATGAATGACCTCAACCTATTTCCCAAGACTGGTGACATCCAGTGGAAGCAGTAGGAACTGAGAATAGAGTGATTATAAATCTGGCCTGCCCATAAAACCTCATTGAACAGACAGTGACTTAAAAAAAAAATGGTTAGTCCTCAGGGTTTTGCCTGCTACATAAGTTCTGTTATACTTACAGATATGATTCAAACGGTTTTAGAAACTTCAGAGTGTGTTCTATTCTAATATGCATATCTTATATTCTGGGGATGAGTAGAACGAAGTTGAAATTGGGCACGCTATTTTTCCCTAAGTGAAAACTCTGCCCCCTATCCTAGAGAAGTTTTAAGCAGACCACCATAGTTCCTGTGCCCAAAAACACTAAGGTAACCTTCCTAAATGACTAACGACATGAAGTAGTCACGTCTGTAGCCATAAAGTGCTTTGAAAGGCTGGTCATGGCTCACATCAACACCATCATCCCAGAAACCCTAGACCCACTCCAATTTGCATACCGCCCTAAAAGATCCACAGATGATGCAGTCTCTATTGCACTCCACACTGCCCTTTCCCACCTGGACAGAAGAAACACCTATGTGAGAATGCTATTCATTGACTACAGCTCAGCGTTCAACACCACTCTGTGCATGAAATTCACTGCTCGACTGAGGGACCTTACAGAAAATAGTGTGGAGTATAGAGATGGGATATGTGTTAAACACTGTTATTGCACACAGAGGCCATGCAACATTTTTACTCCGGATATGCAAGTTGTAGATGTTTTACACACGTTTTCATTGCCTCCTGGCTGCCGGTTCCTAGCCAAAGAATATGATAATGGTAATTCTATATTGAATTCCCCCAACCTGTTATTTCTGCAAATGAATACTTTGAACCTTCTGGGTTTCTTTATCGAATGGAGCAGAAAAACATATATCTCGTTCTGAGTGAGCAGTTAACCAAAACATTCCTAAGGGGAATGATTCCTTGCTCCTTGTCCTTGTCTTGCCTTGCTCTCTTGCTCCCTCGCTCACTGTGACTCCACAAACCTCTAAAAAAAAATAAAGGCGAGCCGCACACTCTAGGAGCTCAGATCCACAAACCTCACCATCACAATGGATGCGTCCCAAATGGCACGCTATTCACTATATAGTGCACTATTTTTGAGCCGATCCCTATGGGCCCTGGTCAAAAGTGCTGCAATAAAAAAGGGTGTCATTTGGGATATAGCCAATGATAACTGACTGAATTTCAACTGATAGTGAAATGTAATAACGTGGCACTGATGATGAGAGTGTTTTAGAATAGCAAAGATGTCTACTGAGGCGAGGAGAGAAGAGAATGATCCTGTCAATCAATTTGATGAGAAGACACAGTCGTTAGTACACAGGGTGACGCCTATGGTATGTCACTGCCATTTAAGGGATAGTTTGAGATTTTGGCAGTGAAGCCCTTTATCTACTTCCCTACAGTGAGATTAACTTTTTTTTGCGCCCAGTATGCAGGAAGTAAGATGTAATTTCACAAACCAACAAGCGTTACTGCAACGAAGTCTATGGGAACAGCTAGCACGCTAGTTGTTGCCATAGACTTACAGTCATTGCGCTAATGCTATTGAGGGTAATTGGTTGCACCATATCTTATTTAGGGTTTTCATAGCAAAGGGGGTGAATAAATATGCACACAACACTTTTCCATTTATTTTTTATTTTTTGAAGATTAGCGGTAGCTTTTTCAACTCCTTTGTCTGCATGTTGAACGAGTGGATTACTGAAATCGATGGTGCCAACTAAACTGACTTTTTGGGATAAAAATAAGGATTTTATCTAACAAAACGACCATTTGTGTTGTGTTGTAGCTGGGATCCTTGGGATTGCAAACAGAGGAAGATCTTCAAAAGTAAGTGATTTATTTAATCACTCTTTGTGATTTTATGAAGCCTGAGGTGGTTGAAAAATATGTTGATGTTGGCTGCCGTCCTCAGACAATCGCATGGTATGCTTTCGCCGTGAAGCCTATTTGAAATCGGACAATGCAGTTAGATTAACAATAATTTAAGCTTTTAAATGATATAAGATACTTGTACGTTCATGAATGTTTAATATTCCGATTATTTATTTGAATTGCGTGCCCTCCAATTTCACCGGATGTTGTCGGCTGGTGTCCCGCAAGCAGGAGGCCTATTTAAATAGCAGCAGAGAAATAACAATAGCGAGGCTATATACAGGGGGGTACCGATACAGAGTCAATGTGCGGTGACGCCGGTTATTTGAGGTAGTATATACATGTAGGTAGAGTTATTAAAGTGGCTAAGCATAGATGACAACAGAGAGTGGCAGTGATGTAAAGAGGGGGACACTGCAAATAGTCTCGGTAGCCATTTGACTAGATGTTCAGGAGTCTTATGGCTTGGGGGTAGAAGCTGTTTGGAAGCCTGTTGGACCTAGACTTGGAGCTCCGGTACTGCTTGCCGTGCGGTAGCAGAGAGAACAGTCAATGAATGGGGTGGCTGGAGTCTTTGACCCTTTTTAGGGCCTTCCTCTGACACCACCTTGTATAGAGGTCCTGAATGACAGGAAGCTTGGCCCCGGTGATGTACTAGGCTGTTCGCACTACCCTCTGTCGTGCCTTGCGGTCGGAGGCCGAGCAGTTGCCATACCAGGCAGTGATGCAACCAGTCAGAACGCTCTCAATGGTGCAGCTGTAGAACCTTTTGAGGATCTGAGGACCCATGCCAAATATTTTCAGTCTCCTGAGGGGGAATAGGATTTGTCGTGCCCTCTTCACGACTGTCTTGGTGTGCTTGAACCATGTTAGTTTGTTGGTGATGTGGACACCATGGAACTTGACATTCTCAATGAGAATGGGGACGTGCTAGGTCCTCTTTTTCCTGTAGTCCACAACGATCTCCTTTGTCTTGATTACGTTGAGGGAGAAGTTGTTGTCCTGGCACCACACGGCCAGGTCTCTGACCTCCTCCCTACAGGCTGTCTCATCGATGTCGGTGATCAGGCCCTCCACTGTTGTGTCATCAGCAAATTTAATGATGGTGTTGAAGTCGTGCATGGCCGTGCAGTCATTAGAAAACAGTACAGGATAGGAATGAGCATGCACCCCTGTCTTGAGGATCAGTGTGGCGGATGTGTTGTTACCTACCCTTACCACCTGGGGGCGGTCCATCAGGAAGTCCAGGATCCAGTTCCAGATGGAGCTGTTTAGTCCCAGGGACCTTAGCTTATTGATGAGCTTTGTGGACACTATGGTGTTGAACGCTGAGCTGTAGTCAATGAATAGCATTCTCACATAGGTGTTCCTTTTGTTCAGGTGGGAAAGGGTAGTGTGCAGTACAATGGAGATTGCATCATCTGTGGATCTGTTGGGGTGGTATACAAATTGGAGTGGGTTTAGGGTTTCTGGGATGATGAGGTTGAGGTGAACCATGACCAGCCTTTCAAAGCACTTCATGGCTGCAGACGTGAGTGCTTTGGGTCGGTAGTTGTTTAGGCGGGTTACCTTAGTGTTCTTTGGCATAGGGAATATGGTGGTCTGCTTGAAACATGTTGGTATTACAGACTGACAGGGAGAGGTTGAAAATGTCAGTGAAGACACTTGCTAGTTGGTCAGAGCATGCTTGCAGTACACGTCCTGGTAATCAAATCAAGTTTATTTTATATAGCCCTTCGTACATCAGCTAATATCTCGAAGTGCTGTACAGAAACCCAGCCTAAAACCCCAAACAGCAAGCAATGCAGGTGTAGAAGCACGGTGGCTAGGAAAAACTCCCTAGAAAGGCCAAAACCTAGGAAGAATCCTAGAGGAACCAGGCTATGAGGGGTGGCCAGTCCTCTTCTGGCTGTGCCGGGTGGAGATTATAACAGAACTATGCCAAGATGTTCAAAATATTCATAAGTGACAAGCATGGTCAAATAATAATCATGAATAATTTTCAGTTGGCTTTTCATAGCCGATCATTAAGAGTTGAAAATAGCAGGTCTGGGACAGGTRGSGGTTCCATAATCGCAGGCAGAACAGCTGAAACTGGAATAGCAGCAAGGCCAGGCGGACTGGGGACAGCAAGGAGTCATCATGCCCGGTTTGCCGTGACGTATGGTCCTAGGGCTCAGGTCCTCCGAGAGAGAGAAAGAAAGAGAGAAGGAGAGAATTAGAGAGAGCCAAGATTTTCAAAATGTTCATAAATGACAAGCATGGTCAAATAATAATCAGGAATAAATATCAGTTGGCTTTTCATAGCCGATCATTAAGAGTTGAAAACAGCAGGTTTAATCCATCTTGTCCAGCGGCCTTGTGAATGTTGACCTGCTTAAAGGTCTTATTCACATCGGCTGCAGAAAGTGTCTTCACACAGTCTTCCGGAACAGCTGGTGCTCTCATGCATATTTCAGTGTTATTTGCCTCGAAGTGAGCATAGAAATAGTTTAGCTCGTCAGGTAGGCTTGTGTCACTGGGCAGCTCTCGGCTGTGCTTCCCTTTGTAGTCTGTAGTGGTTAGCAAGCCCTGCCATATCCGACGAGCATCAAAGCTGGTGTAGTGCAATGCAATCTTAGTCCTGTATTGAAGCTTTGCCTGTTTGATGGTTCGTCTGAGGGCATACCGGGATTTCTAATAAGCTTCCGGGTTAGAGTCCCGCTCCTTGAAAACGGAAGCTCTACCCATTAGCTCAGTGCATATGCTGCCTGTAATCCATGGCTTCTGGTTGGGGTATGTACGTGCAGTCACTGTGGGGACGACGTCATCAATGCACTTATTGATGAAGCCAATGACAGATGTGGTGTACTCCTCAATGCCATCGGAGGAATCCCGGAGCATATTCCAGTCTGTGCTAGCAAAACAGCACTGTAGCTTAAAATCTGCTTCATCTGACCACTTTTTTATTGATCTAGTCACTGGTGCTTCCTGCTTAAATTTTTGTTTGTAAATGGGAATGAGGAGGATAGAATTATGGTCAGATTTGCCAAATGGAGAGCTTGAGAATTTTATATGCGTCTCTGTGTGTGGAGTATTAGTGGTCCAGAGTTATTTTTCCTCTGGTCGCACATTTAACATGCTGATAGAAATTTGGTGAAACGGATTTTAGTTTTCCTGCATTAAAGTCCTGGATACTAGGAGCGCCGACTCTGGGTGACCGTTTTCTTGTTTGATTATGGCAAAATGCAGCTCATTAAGTGCTGTCTTAGTGGCAGCCTCTGACTGTGGTGGTATGTAAACAGCTACAAAGAATACAGAAAAACTCTCGGTAGGTAGTGTGGTCTACAGTTTATCATGAGATACTCTGCCTCAGGCGAACAATAGCTCGAGACTTCCTTAGATATCGTGCACCAGCTGTTGTTTACAAAAATATACAGACCGCTGCCCCTTGACTTACCAGACGCTGCTGTTCTATCCTGCCGGTACATTGTATAACCAGCCAGCTGTATGTTGATGTTGTCGTCGTTCAGCCACGACTCTGTGAGGCATAAGATGTTCCAGTTTTTAGTGTCCCGTTGGTAGTTTAATCGTCAGCGTAACTCGTCATTTTTATTGTCCAAAGATTGCACATTTGCTAGCAGAATGGAGGGAAGTGGGGGTTTATTAGATCGCCGTCGAATTCTCAGAAGGCAGCCCAACCTTCGCCACCTCTTTTGCCGCCACCAGGAGACCCATGAGGTGGCTTTTGGTTTCTCCAGAAATAAAGAATTCTAAATAACAAACTGGCTTTATTTACAAATTAGTGAGAATGTCTCAACCCATGTTCAAGAATGTCCTTTTTCTCGCTCACTCTAGGTTCAAAGAAAACAAAATAATCTCCAAATATCATACATTTTTTAACAAAGTGATTATTATTATTAATTAATTTAGAAATATATAAAAGCCTCTTTGATAATCTCACAGATCCGATTTTCCCTAACGAAAAATGCCCCTTAGATATTAATTTAGAAACCTCCAATCCTCAAAATGTAATTATTGGCGGAGAGTCACGTCATTGAATTAAAAAAAATATATATACTGTAGGCCTACCAAAGGCGAAATTAGTCTCACTAGAATTGAGTAATGTGCTGTTAAAATTGGTGTAGGTCTAATTTATTTAAAAAGCATATTGAAGTTAGAAGCAATAGGATTGTAACGGCAGTCTAAGTCGTCCTCCTCCTCAGACGAGGAGAGGCGAGAAGGATCGGAGGACCAATGTGCAGCGTGGTAAGTTTCCATAATTTAATGACATGAAAACTAGACAAGAATACAAAAACAACAAACGTACTAACCGTCACAGTCCCGTGTGGCACAAACACTGACACAGGAAACAACCACCCACAAATCCCCAACACAAAACAAGCCACCTATATATGATTCTCAATCAGGGACAACGATTGACAGCTGCCTCTGATTGAGAACCATATTAGGCTGAACACAGAAACAGACAAACTAGACACACAACATAGAATTCCCACCCAGCTCACGTCCTGACCAACACTAAACAAGCAAAACACATAAGAACTATGGTCAGGACGTGACAAGGATTTTAAGCAATAACTATTTCAGCATCATTTCGTGCTGCTCTGAGACAAGCATGGGGACTGGTCTTGATAAATCAATGAGATTTATATTTTCACTGAATCTCCGTTTGGGTATTGGTTACACTACAATTAGGGTGTGGATATGTTGTGCCCCTTAGATATTAATTTAGAGTCCTCCAATCCTCTTATGCTCTTAGTACTGTAGCATACTCCTGAGCGCCACGTTGTGCTAACGTTCAATCACTTGAAAATAAATAGGACGAACTGAAAGCTCATATATCCTTCCAACGGGACATTAAAAACTGTAATATCTTATGTTTCAGTGAGTCATGGCTGAACGACAACATTAAGAACATACAGCTGGCGGGTAATACACTCTATCGGCAAGACAAAACAGCAGCCTCTGGGAAAGACATGGGGCGGGGGCCTATGCATGATATCTAAGAAAGTCTGAGGTAGAGTATCTCATGATTAGCTGTAGACCACATTATCTACCGAGAAAGTTTTCATCTGTATTTTTCAAAGCTGTCTACACACTACCACAGAGCGAAGTTGGCACTAAAACCGCACTCATTTAGCTGTATTCCGCCATTAGCAAACAGCAAAATGCTCGCGGCTCCTGGTGGCCGGTGACTTTAATGCAGGGAAACTTAAATCAGTTTTACCGAATTTCTATCAGCATGTCAAATGTGCAACCAGAGGGAAAAAAATTGTAGAACACCTTTACTCCACACACAGAGACGCATGCAAAGCTCTCCCTCACCCTCCATTTGGCAAATCTGACCATAACTCTATCCTCCTGATTCCTGCTTACAAGCAAAAATTAAAGCAGAAAGCGCCAGTGACTCGGTCTATAAAAAAGTGGTGAGATGAAGCAGATGCTAAACTACAGGACTGTTTTGCTAGCACAACATGGAATATGTTCTGGGATTCATCCGATGGCATTGAGGAGTACACCACATCAGTCACTGGCTTTATCAATAAGTGCATCGTTGTAGGCCTGATCACCAACAATGATGAGACAGCCTATAGGGAGGAGATCAGAGACCTGACCGTGTGGTCCAAGGACAATGATCTCTCCCTCAACGTGATCAAGACAAAGGAGATGATTGTTGGACTACAGGAAAAGGAGGACCAAGCACGCCCCCATTCTCATCGATGGGGCTGTAGTGGAGCAGGTTGAGAGCTTCAAGTTCCTTGGCGTTCACGTCACCAACAAACTAACGTGGTCCAAGCACACCAAGACAGTCGTAAAGAGGGCATGACAATGCCTATTCCCCTTCAGGATCCTGATCCTCAAAAGGTTTTACATCTGCACCATCGAGAGCATCCTGACCGGTTGCATCACTGCGTGGTATGGCAACTGCTCGGCCTCCGACCACACGGCACTATAGAGGGTAGTGCGTATGGCCTAGTACATCACCGGGGCCAAGCTTCCTGCCATCCAGGACCTCTGTACCAGTCGGTGTCAGAGGAAGGCCCTAAAAGTGGTCAAAGACTCCAGCCACCCCAGTCATAGACTATTTTCTCTGCTACAGGACAGCAAGCGATAGGGCTAGGTCTAGGTCCAATAGGCTTCTAAACAGCTTATACCCCCAAGCCATAAGACTCCTGAACAGCTTATCAAATGGCTACCCAGACTATTTGCCCCCCACCCCCCCACGCTGCTGCTACTCTCTGTTATTATCTATGCATAGCCACTTTAATAACCCTACCTGCATGTACATAATTACCTCAATTACCTCGACACAAGTGCCCCCGCACATTGACACATTGACTCTGAACCGGTACCTCCTGTATATAGCCCCGCAATTGTTATTTACTGCTGTTCATTAATTATTCGGTTTTCTTATCTCTTACTTTTGCCCCAAAATGTATTTTTTGGTATTTTCTTAAAACTACATTGTTGGTTAAGGGCTTCTAAGTAAGCATTTCACTGTAAGGTCTACTACACCTGTTGTATTCGGTGCATGTGACAAATAAACTTTTCTTTGATTTGCATAGTATTTATATCAGCCCTCTGATTACAATGAAGAGCAAGACGTGCCACTCTGTTCTGGGCCAGCGGCAGCTTAACTAGGTCTTTCCTTGCAGCACTCGACCACACGACTGGACAATAATTAAGATAAGACAAAAGATCTTTATTGCAAAAATCCCGAACTATCCCTTTAAGAAGACAAAGAGCAGAGAAACACACTCTCACACACACACACACACACACACACACACACACACACACACACACACACACACACACACACACACACACACACACACACACACACACACACACACACGCGCGCAAACCGCGCGCAAACGCACACGCACACACACACACACACACACACACAGTAGCAGTGCATGGGTAAAATCACTGGTGAGTCAAGCAAGGAAAAATACCACTTTTGGGTAAAACCACTTAGGAGCCAAGACAAGAAAAAAGTAATATTTGGGTAAAATCACTGGGGAAGCCAAGCCAGGAAAAAAGCCATATTACAACCAACTATATGTGTTGTGATAATTGAGTTGTTTGCTCTATATCCGTTAGTTCATATGCCACTGTGATATATAATAAGGCCGAAACAGTAGCGGAATAAATTCAAGAACACATTTGTTTCATCACAAAACTAGAAAGCACCATCTGTCTGGTAAAGTCCACATAGAAAGCAAATATTGCATGTAACAAACAGTTACATCATGGTCAAGCTAGTTAATGTTTCCGACATTGTCGGACTACTAAACAACTATTGATTTAGAACCATGGAGAGTTATCGCAAGTCGCAAAGAAAACAGGAGCTGCCTCCACTATTCCAGCACCATTTCAACTTCAACATTTGAACATCAAGTCAACTATAGCCTATGCTTATTCTAATATAGTGAAAACTTAAAGAGACCAAAAACAATTCAGTCCAACCATCGTAAGCAAAATATCTCATGGCTGTCCATAGTACTGATTTTGTGTGTGTGTGTGTGTGTGTGTGTGTGTGTGTGTGTGTGTTGTGTGTGTGTGTGTGTGTGTGTGTGTGTGTGTGTGTGTGTGTGTGTGTGTGTGTGTGTGTGTGTGTGTTGTGTGTGTGTGTGTGTGTGTGTGTGTGTGTTGTGTGTGTGCGCAAGTAGAAAAAACATGTGCCATGCACCTCTCTTTCATGTTGGAAAAACGGTTTGACTCTGTCATACAGTACACACTTTTAGTTTTTGTTGTCCTAGACTAGGCTACTTGTCTAAAATGCTTGCTAGCCTTACTTCCCTATCCATATAGCCTACCCATATGTACATACAGTGCCTACCTCAATTACCTCACACCCCTGCACATCACAGAGCTTGCTGCAAAGCAATATCAGTTCCCATTGGCCGTGGTGACCATAACGCTGTGGCAATAACAAGGAAAGCCAAAGGCAGGGCCTAAAGTTATTTATAAGAGATTTTACTAAATGTTTTCTCAGGACTCTTTTGTTGAAGATGTAAAACATGTATGTTGGTCTGATGTGTATAATACAGGAGGTTGGTGGCACCTTAATTGGGGAGGACAGGCTCATGGTAATGGCTGGAGTGGAATTAGTGTAATGGTATCAAATACTTCAAACACGTGTTTGATACCATTCCATTTGCTTCGTTCCAGCAATTATTATGAGCCGTCCTCCATTCAGCAGCCTCCACTGGTGTACAAGGAGGATAGTCGAGATACAGAACTTGGAGTATTTGTAAAGTTATTCTTGCCAATTGTTGACAAGCATGCACGTTAAGAAACTAACTGTGAGAACTGTTTGATGATGAATTTAAAATGTTTATGCTTCAAAGATATGATGCAAAAAAGTGGAAAACAAGTCAGACTGCTCAGCTGATTGGTTGACATACTGTCTATTGAGAAATGTTGTGACTTAAACAATAAAAAAAAAGAATACATCATATTACGAAAACAAGACAAATTACATAAAAAAATATGTGAAAAGACTTTGGAGCACCTTAAATCATATTATGCACAAAAAAAAACAGTTAATCTCCATCTTTTATTGAAGTTGATAGGTAATTTCTAACAAAAGCTTTTGCTATAGCCAATCATTTGAATTACTATTTCACCGGTAAAGTGAACAAAATGAGAAGTGAAATGACAACACTGAACAGTGAACGATGATATTTGTGTATTAAATATCGAATAATGAAAGAGATGTATTGCCGTTTTGAATTTGGTCAAGTTTGCATGGAAGAGGTGAAAAAAATGTTTGTCACCCATTAATTATTGATAAGCCATCAGGTATAGACTGGCCATTTACTGGCTCAAATAGCCAACCAATCAACCTGTTACCAACCCTTAGTAAACCTCTGGAAAAAATTGTGTTTGACCAGATACAATGCTATTTTACAGTAAACAAATTGACAACATAATTTCAGCATGCTTATAGGGAAGGACACTCAACAAGCACAATACTTACACACATGACTGATGATTAGCTGAGAGAAATTGATGATACAATGATTGTGGGCGCTGTCTTGTTGAACTTCAGTTCAGCTTTTGACATTATTGATCATAGTCTGCTGCTGGAAAAACGTACGTGTTATGGCTTTACACCCTGCTATAATGTGGACAAAGAGTTACTCGTCTAACAGAACACAGAGGGTGTTCTTTAATTGAAGCCTATCAAATATAATCCAGTTAGAATCAGGAATTCCCCAGGGTAGCTGTTTAGGCCCCATGCTTTTTAAAATATTTACTAACGACATGCCACTGACTTTGAGTAAAGCCAGAGTGTCTATGTATGCGGATGACTCAACACTATACACGTCAGCTACTACAGCAACTGAAATGACATGACTGCAACACTCAACAAAGAGCTGCAGTTATTTTCAGAGTGCGTGGCAAGGAATAAGTTAGCCCTAAATATTTCTAAAACTAAAAGCATTGTATTTGGAACAAAACACTCACTAAACCCTAAACCTCAACTAAATATTGTAATAAATAATGTGGAAATTGAGCTGAGATGACTAAGTTGAGATGACTAAACTGCTTGGAGTAACACTAGATTGTAAACTGTCATGGCCAAAACATATTGATGCAGTAATGTCTATAATAAAGCAATGCTCTGCCTTCTTAACAACACTATCAACAAGGCAGGTCCTACAGGCCCTAGTTTTGTCGCACCTTGACTACCGTTCAGTCGTGTGGTCAGATGCCACAAAAAAGGACTTAGGAAAATTACAATTGGCTCAGAACAGCCCTTGGATGTACACAGAGAACTAATATTAGTAATATGCTGTCAATCTCTCCTGGCTGAAAGTTTAGGAGCGATTGACTTCATTACTACTTTTATTTATGAGAGGTATTGACGTGTTGAATGCACCAAGCTGTCTGTCTAAACTACTGGCACACAGCTCAGACACCCATTCATACCCAACAAGACATGCCACCAGAGATTTCTTCACAGTCCCCAAGTCCAGAACAGACTATGGGAGGCACACAGTACTACATAGAGCCATGACTACATGGAAATCTATTCCACATCAAGTAACTGACGCAAGCAGTAAAATTAGATTTAAAAAACAGATAAAAAAAACTTATGGAACAGCGGGGACTGTGAAGCAACACAAACATTGGCACAGACACATGCATACACACACGATAACATGTGCACTATACATACACATGGATTTAGTACTGTAGATATGTGGTAGTGGTGGAGTGGGGGCCTGATGGCACACAGTGTGTTGTGAAATCTGTGAATGTAGTGTAATCTTAAAAATAAAATAAAAATACCTTAATTTTGCTGGACCCCAGGAAGAGTAGCTGCTTTGGCAGCAGCTAATGGGGTTCCATAATAAATACAAATACAAATACAAATAGACAACCTAGATGAGGACCTATTGAGAATGGTAGCAGACTGTATTGTCACCCCTATTTTCCATGTCTTTAAGAAAAGCCTAAAGGAGTGTGTGTGTCCACAGGCATAGAAGGAAGCTGAAGTAATTCCACTACTTAAAAAGAATAAAGCCCCGTTTGCTGGCTCTAACAGCCACCCAATCACTTTGCTGCCTGTTCTTAGTAAACTAATGGAGAGAATTGTATTCGAACAAATACAATGCTATTTTTTAAAGAACAAGTTAAATACTGACTATTAGTATGCATGTAGAGAAGGGCACTCAACTTATACTGCACTGACTCAGATGACTGATGATTGGCTCAAATAAATGTTTGAGCTGTATTGTTAGATTTCAGTGCAGCCTTTGATGTTATTGATCATACTTTGTTATTGAAAAACTCACTTTTTATGGCTTGATCACCTGCTATCACATGGTTGGAGAGTTACTCAGAGAGTATTCTTCAATAGAAGCTTCTCTAACATCAAATCAGATGTTATTTGTCACATGTGCCGAATACAACAGGTGTAGACCTTACAGTGAAATGCTTATTTACAAGCCCTTAACCAACAATGCATTTAGACGTTTTAAGAAAAATAAGTGTTAAGTAAAAAACAGATAATAAAAGTAACAAATAATTAAATGGCAGCAGTTAAAATAACAATAGCGAGGCTATGTACAGGGGGTACCCATACAGAGTCAATGTAAGGGGGCACCGGTTAGTCAAGGTAATTGAGGTAATATGTACAGTCGTGGCCAAAAGTTGACACAAACATTAATTTTCACAAAGTCTGCTGCCTCAGATTGTGTGATGGCAATTTGCATATACTCCAGAATGTTATGAAGAGTGATCAGATGAATTGCAATTAAATGCAAAGTCCCTCTTTGCCATGCAAATTAACTGAATCCCCCCCCAAAAAATGTCCACTGCATTTCAGCCCTGCCACAAAAGGACCAGCTGACATCATGTCAGTGATTCTCTCGTTAACACAGGTGTGAGTGTTGACGAGGACAAGGCTGGAGATCACTCTGTCATTCTGATTGAGTTCGAATAACAGACTAGAAGCTTCAAAAGGAGGGTGGTGGTTGGAATCATTGTTCTTCCCCTGTAAACTATGGTTACCTGCAAGGAAACACGTGCCAGCATCATTGCTTTGCACAAAAAGGGCTTCACATGCAAGGATATTGCTGCAAGTAAGATTGCACCTAAATCAACCATTTATCGGATCATCAAGAACTTCAAGGAGAGCGGTTCAATTGTTGTGAAGAAGGCTTCAGGGCACCCAAGAAAGTCCAGCATGCGCCAGGACCGTCTCCTAAAGTTGATTCAGCTGCGGGATCGGGGCACCACCAGTACAGAGCTTGCTCAAGAATGACAGCAGGCAGGTGTGAGTGCATCTGCACGCACGGTGAGGTGAAGACTTTTGGAGGATGGCCTGGTGTCAAGAAAGGCAGCAAAGAAGCCACTTCTCTCCAGGAAAACATCAGGGACAGACTGATATTCTGCAAATGGTACAGGGAATGCACTGCTGAGGACTGGGGTAAAGTCATTTTCTCTGATGAATCCCCTTTCCGATTGTTTGGGGCATCCGGAAAAAAGCTTGTCCGGAGAAGACAAGGTGAGCGCTACCATCAGTCCTGTGTCATGCCAACAGTAAAGCATCCTGAGACCATTCATGTGTGGGGTTGGTCTCAGCCAAGGGAGTGGGCTCACTCACAATTTTGCCTAAGAGCACAGCCATGAATAAAGAATGGTACCAACACATCCTCAGAGAGCAACTTATCCCAACCATCCAGGAACAGTTTGGTGATGAACAATGCCTTTTCCAGCATGATGGAGCACCTTGCCATAAGCCAAAAGTGATAACTAAGTGGCTCGGGGAACAAAACATCGATATTTTGGGTCCATGGCCAGGAAACTCCCCAGACCTTAATCCCATTGAGAACTTGTGGTCAATCCTCAAGAGGCGGGTGGACAAACAAACACCCACAAATTCTGACAAACTCCAAGCATTGATTATGCAAGAATGGGCTGCCATCAGTTAGGATGTGCCCAGAAGTTAATTGACAGCATGCCAGGGCGGATTGCAGAGGTCTTGAAAAAGAAGGGTCAACACTGCAAATATTGACTCTTTGCATCAACTTCATGTAATTGTCAATAAAAGCCTTTGACACTTAACATCTGACAAAAATATCTAAAGACACTGAAGCAGCAAACTTTGTGGAAATTAACATTTGTGTCATTCTCAAAACTTTTGGCCACGACTGTACATGTAGGTAGAGTTAATGTGACTATGCATAGATAATAAACAGAGAGTTGCAGCAGCGTAATAGAGGGGTCTGGGTAGCCCTTTGATTAGCTGTTCAGGCATCTTATGGCATGGGGGTAGAAGCTGTTAAAACTTCTTCAGGATTGGTGGTTCCCCTGCGGGACGGTTGAGCTAACGTAGGCTAATGCGATTAGCATGAGGTTGTAAGTAACAAGAACATTTCCAAGGACATAGACATATCTGATATTGGACGAAAGCTTAAATTGTTGTTAATCTAACTGCACTGTCCAATTTACAGTAGCTATTACAGTGAAAGAATACCATGCTATTGTTTGAGGAGAGTGCACAGTTTTGAAAATGAAAAGTTATTAATAAACAAATTAGGCACCTTTGGACAGTCTTGATAGAACATTTTGAAAAGAAATGCAATGGTTCATTGAATCAGTCTAAAACTTTGCACATACACTGCTGTCATCTAGTGGCCAAAATGTAAATTGCACCTGGGCTGGAATAATACATTATGGCCTTTCTCTTACATTTCAAAGATGATAGTACCAAAAAAAATACAAAATAACGGTAGATTTTTTCTTTGTATTATCTTTTACCAGATCTATTGTGTTATATTCTCCTACATTCCTTTCACATTTCCACAAACTTCAAAGTGTTTCCTTTCAAATGGTACCAAGAATATGCATATCCTTGCTTCAGGGCCTGAGCTACAGGCAGTTAGATTTGGGTATGTCGTTTTAGCTGAATAAAAAAAAGGGGCCAATCCTTAAGAGGTTTTAATTTTAAGAAGCCTTTTGGACGTAGACTTGGCACTCCGGTACCGCTTGCCGTGGCTGGAGTCTTTGACAATTTTTAGGGCCTTCCTCTGACACCGCCTGGTATAGAGGTCCTGGATGGCAGGAAGCTTGGCCTCAGTGATGTGCTGGGCCGTACACACTACCCTCTGTAGTGCCTTGTGGTCGGAGGCCGAGCAGTTGCCATACCAGGCAGTGATGGAACCAGTCAAGATGTTCTCGATGGTACAGCTGTAGAACCTTTTGAGGATCTGAGGAACCATGCCAAATCGTTTCAGTCTGAGGGGGAGGGGGAATAGGTGTTGTCGTTCCCTCTTCATGACTGTCTTGGTGGGTTTGGACCATGTTAGATTGTTGGTGAGGTGGACACCAAGGAACTTGAAGCTCTCAACCTGTTCCACTACAGCCCCGTCGATAAGAATGGGGGCGTGCTCTGTCCTCCTTTTCCTGTAGTCCACAATCATCTCCTTTGTCTTGATCACCTACAGTGCGGTATTCCTCAGAGGCATTTTCCTTGGGCCATTACTCTTCTCTGATTTTACAAAGGATTTTCCACTTGTCTAAAATGAAGCTAAAATGACTGTGTATGCAGATTTATTGTACACTCTACACACCAGCACCTACAGCCAGTGAGCTCACTGACACTCTTAGCAAGAAGTTACAGTCAGTGTCATAATGGGTAATTAACAATAAACTGGTCTTAAATACATCTAAAACCAAAACCACTGTATTTGGTTAAAATCATTCTCTTAGACCTAAACCTCAACAGGAGTTGTGCATAAAGGGTGTGACCATTGAATAATTTGAAGAAGCTGAACTCTTAGGAGTAACATTGGATGGTCAGGTGTCATGGTCAAGTCATATTGACAAAGTTGTTGTAAAGATGGGGAGAGGTAGGTCTGTTTTAAAATGTTGTTCTGTGTTTTTGACACAAAGATCAACTGTGCAAGTTGTTCATGCTTTGATCTTGTCCCATCCTCTCAGTCCAGGGGCACAATGTACAGTGCCTTCAGAAAGTATTCACACCCCTTGACTTTTTCCAAATTTTGTTGTTTTAAAGCCTGAAAAATAATTTGATACAATTTTGAAGTTGGCCTTTACTATGATAGCCTGTAGAAACGCATTGAATAAAATAAAGTGAAAAAATAAAGCATAAGGAATACGATTTTGAAGTGTCTGTCCTACTGTATATCTAGGAGATATAAGAAGGCCCAGGAAAAATGTTAGTTTAAAATTCATTTAATATAAATACACAAATAATAAAGAAGGAAGTACAGAAAAAATATTATTCCAAAACAAGCGTCTTAATGGCAACAAGCCACTAAAGTAATATTGCAAAACGTGTGGCAAACGTTTTGCAGTATTTTTTACCCTGAATACGAAGGGTAATGTTTGGGGCAAATCCAATACAACACATTTCTGAGTTCCACTCTCCATATTTTCAAGCATAGTGGTGTTATGGGGATGCTTGTAATCATTAAGGACTGTGGAGTTTTCAGGATAAAAAAAGAAACGGAATGGCGCTAAGCACAGGCAAAATCCTAGAGGACAACCTGGTTCAGTTTGCTTTCCACCAGTCACTGGGAGATTAATTCACCTTTCAGCAGGACAATAACCTAAAACACAAGTCCAAAAATACACTGTAGTTGCTTACAAAGAAGACAGCGAATGTTCCTGAGTGGCCGAGTAACAGTTTTGACTTAAATATGCTTGAAACTCTATGGCAAGACCTTAAATTGGTTGTTTAGCAATGATCAACAACCAATTTGACAGAGGTTGAAGGATTATGAAAATAATAATGCGGAAATGTTTCACAATCTAGGTGTGGAAAGCACTTAGACTTCCCCAGAAAGACTCACAGATTTAATCGCTGCCAAAGGCGCTTCTACAAAATATTGACTCAGGTGTGTGAATACCTATAGTACCCGTCAAAGATTTGGAAAAACTTACTCATTCATGGGATTTTGTTCTACTGTATACCACCCCTACCTTGTCATAACACAACTGATGGAGTCAAACGCATTAAGAAGAAAAAAAAGGCACACCTGTTAATTGAAATGCATTCCAGGTGACTACCTCATGAAGCTGGTTGAAAGAATACCAAGTGTGTACTATGCTGTCATCAAGGCAAAGGGTGGCTACTTTGAAGAATCTCAAACATAACATATATTTTGATTTGTTTAACACTTTTTTCCGGTTAACTGCATGATTCCATTTGTGAAATGTCATAGTTGTGATGTCTTCACTACTATTCAACAATGTAGAAAATAGTAAAAATAAAGAAAAACCATTGAATGAGTAGGTGTGTCCAAACTTTTGACCGGTACTGTTTGTATTTAATTTTCAATGCATTTGCAAAAATGTCCAAAACATGTTTTCATTTTGTCATTATTGGGTATGGGTGAGAAATACAATCTATATTATCAATTTTGAATTCAGGCTGTAACACAACAAAATGGGGAATAAATCAAGGGGTATGAATACTTTCTGAAGCCACTGTATGAATTTACAGTGTTATTAGAATCAGCGTTATGATCATGTAAAACCTCAAGCCCAAATCCCCATCTGCATCCATGGCTAATTTAGGAAAAGGCCAATGAATTATACTCTTGAGCAAACAGTTGGTGGCAGTATGCACATTTTCAGTTTGTTTGCCAAAATGTACTTCTTTAAAATGGAGATTGCCTCACTGGCGCTGACAGTGCACTCGCAGACGAAATAATGGGACATATATAAAGATTATATCTCTGTCTATCTCTGTGGGTGAGATAGATTCAGCCAATTGAAGGAAAATTATGAAACACAGAGAAATTAAATATACATTATTTTGTATGTTTTTTTATTTATTTTATTTTTCATGGTCACATTTTTTAGGAAGCCTGCGTTCCTTTGGTAATCATGAATACACACACACACCACAAATGATTCCCAATCTGTCGCTATGCTATCACACAAATGCCACAGCTTTTTAAGGAGATGTAAATATTATGTCTTTTGAAGTAATTATTGTTTTCTTGATGATGTTGGAATAGTGATGTCAGGCTCTGGCAATATGACTTGGAATGTGTCTCATCTACATATAATCCTATACGCATACTGTAGGCGATATGAAATGTGATTTTCCTTTCCGGCCTTCGCACCATGCTTTTGTTGAGGCCTGAATGTACAGCATTCTAAATCTACGGCAACAGAGTAGGAACATGAAGATGCATGTCGTTTCCGCCATGGACTCCGCTTCTAGCTAATCGTTGGAGTCTAGTGTGCCACGCAGCTTCGGGTTTTTAAGTCTAATATATTCTCTGTCCACATTTTTTACAAAGCTCAGCTGACCCAGACACTTTATTTACTAGCGAGTCACAGGGACGTTTGTGGTGAAAGGTATTTAAATGACATATAATTAATTCAAAAACCAGTGGCTGTTATTTTGATTTATGTTGAAGGATGACACGACTCAAAGGCCTACATCATTGCCCGGCCGGACAGGCCGGTGTCATCAATCTGTGGTTCAGAGTAAATTCTAGGCCAGCAGGTCTTTGTTTTTCTATTGGAGATTGGAATTGCATTTTGCTAGACAGATAGATATGAAGCTCTCAGTCATGAAAGCTTTAAAAAATAACCTTTGTCTTAATCCACTGATCAACACATTTGGACAGGTAGAAATAACACTTTAAAGTATATTTACAATCCTTAGGATGGGGCAATCTGCGAAAGGCTCAGAGAGGCAGGCAAGAATCTTCAGCTGAGAGAAGAAACAAAATGTTGTTTCTTATTGAATGTCTCCATCTTTAGCAATGACTCACCTTCATTGTATTTGCACAGCGTGTACATATATTTCCATAACTTAGCAGTTTGATTGTATAATAAAGTAATGAGGACATGGTACTTCTAAAACAATGTGTTTGTTTGTTCTGGTTCAGTTATTTTTCTCTGTAATGTTACTGACTTGAAGCCGTGAGGTGACATACAGTGTAGGTTTAAAACATGGCTGCCGTCTGCAGCCATATTCTAAGGTATAGATGTGACACAAAGTCACATAGATGATCTGAAGTATGTAGAAGTTACTCCTTTTCCGTGTTCATGGTCATGTCAATGCCACACATTTGGCACGTCAAGCCCCGTGACACATTACAACCATAGATAAACGCAAACGCCTTTCACAGCCTTTCATCGACATGTCAGAATACGCAAACCAACACTGTTTGAAACCCCGCTCTGACTTACAACCTGTAACGGTCCTGACCTGTTTTATGTTGTTTTTGTATGTGTTTAGGTCAGGGCATGTGTTTTGGGTGGGCAGTCTATGTTATCTGTTTCTATGTTGGTTGTGGTTGCCTGGTATGGCTCTTAATTAGAGGCAGGTGTTTTGCGTTCTCCTCTAATTAAGAGTCATATTTAGGTAGGGTGTTCTCACTGTTTGTTTGTGGGTGATTGTCTCCTGTGTCGTCGAATGTATGTTACCATACGGGACTGTTTGGCTGTTCGTTTATTTTTGATGTCGTCTGTTTCCTGTCCGTGAGTTTACGTTTAGTTATGTAAGTTTATGTTCAGGTTTCGTCAACGTCGTTTTCTTGTTTTGTTTATTTGAAAGTGTTTTGTTTCGTGTTGCCGTCGTGTTAAATAAAAGGATGGCTTATTTCCCGAATGCTGCATTTTGGTCTGATGATCCTTCTCTCCTCTCCTCGTCCGAGGATGAGGAGAGCGACAGCCCTTACACAACCTCTGATATCAGTCCATTTAAATGTATAGAGCGCAGCGCCCCCGTCACGTCTCCATATCTCTCCACATGAGGTTTTATAGCGTATTCATCAGAAGAGTTCCCTCAGGGGCCATCATCAGACTCCCGGGCCGACCGCTGAGAGCGGCGCTCCACGACTCCACATTGTTAGACTAATGAAGGGACGGGATTTGATTAAAACATTTCAAACATTTGGTCTCCGATGTGGCACAAAGAGGGTCTCCCACTGAGTGCACTTAACACCCGCCAGTCTCTAGGCCGAATGGATTGGACGCCCCAGTGCTATCCCCCGCTCACAAAGGTGAGTTGACAAATCACTCTCTGAGTCTCAAATGGCACCCTATTCCCTACATAGTGCACTGCTTTTGACCAGATCTAGTCAGCCCTGTTCAAAAGGAGTGTACCATATAGGGAATAGGGTGCCATTTGGGAAGAACACCACAGTAATGCATTCACCAGAGCACCTCCTTTCCCTATTCCCTCGCTCCCCTCCTCTCTCCACGCTCGCAGTGTCACTAGTCATTAAAAATTCATTTGACAGTGTTTGTGTGTCAGCTCCTCGCAGATGTCACCCCTGATAGCTGGCTGTGTAGTGGGGGAACAGTTTTCCATAGCCTGGGGGGAATGTAGAGATCAGTGTGTGTAGTAGCCTAGTAGGGCGACTCTCTGTGGCATTGCTACAAAATGGGGTTAAGGAGATATAAAATGTAATAGAAAATGGCTAGTTCCAGTCCATTTTGCTCAAATACCCAAACAATATCAGACACCACCTTATGCTCCACAGGAAGTGAATGTGAGCAAAAGAAGAAAGTTGTGTAAGGATGTATTGTATTATTACAGTGAAACGTTTGATCAGTTTGATGAAGATTATAATGCGCTAAAGAGGTATACCATGAATATTGGCACATGTAAGGGATTTTAGCCGTGACATTGTTCACATACAGTACCATGTATTCTGTGTGCATCATCACTTAAGTACTCTACAGTCAATCGGAGCTTCTAGGAAATAATCATTTGTAGAAGACACATTTGAGGCTGGCTCAAACAAACTGTAACACTTTATTTGGATAGTCCATCTCTACATGCTCTACAGACTGTCAGTATGGGCTCCCGAGTGGTGCGGTGGTTTGAGGCACTGCATCTCAGTGCTAGAGGTGTCACTACAGACACCCTGGTTTGAAGCCAGGCTGTATCACAACCGGCTGTGATTGGGAGTCCCATAGGGCGGTGCACAATTGGCCCAGCGTTGTCCGGGTCTGGCCGGTGTAGGCCGTCATTGTAAATAGGAATTTGCCTAGTTAAATAAAAAAATGTAAGCATTTCAACTAGCTACCTACACTCCTAGAAATAAGGGTGTGGAATTGTTCCCTGGGGTATAAAAATATCAAAATACACATAATGTACCTTCAGAGGTAGACATATGATCTCACATGGTACTGTTTGGTACCTTTTAGGGTACATGTGTGAACTTATTTTGTGTACCCTCAACTCTTGATGGTAATGAGCTGTACCTTTGTATAGCAGCAAAGTAATGTATTGAAGAAAGCTACATATTTGTATTCATTTTTGCCACCTAAAACAAACTAACGGCTTTGTCACTTCAGTGGTACCCTAAAAAGGCACATTTGTACCAGCATGATCTACTGCAGGTTGATTTTTATGAATTGTTTTTCATAAGTATTTAATTATTAAAGTGACCAGTAATTCCATGTCTATGTTTATAGGGCAGCAGCCTCTAAGTTGCAGGGTTGAGTAACCGGGTGGTAGCCGGGCTAGTGATGGCTATTGAACAGTCTGATGGCCTTGAGATAGAAATTGTCTCTCAGTTCCAGCTTTGATGCACTTGTACTGACCTTGTCTTCTGGATGGTAGCGGGGTGAGCAGGCCGTGGCTCGGGTGGTTGATGTCCTTGATGATCTTTTTGGCCTTCCTGTGACATCGGGGGCTGTAGGTGTCCTGGAGGGCAGGCAGTGTGCCCCCGGTGATGCGTTGGGGTGATGCGTTGGGCAGACCGCACCACCCTCTGGAGAGCCCTGCGGTTGCGGGCAGTGCAGTTCCCATAGCAGGTGGTGATACAGCACAACAGGATGCTCTCAATTATGCGTGATTCAGACACAGGAAGTGTGTGCCTTTTCTACACACTACACAGTAGTTGGTATCAGTGGAGGTCAGTGCCATTTAAGATGAGAGAGGACAATTTTTTTTTCATGAGCATAGCGTTATTTCTATTACAGCATATTTGATGACTCTCATTCATATTCCATTCACCCAGTTCAATGTAACAGTGATAGGTTTAGGCTACTACATGGTACTCAAATTGTATCCATCATGAGGTTGCAACAACCTAGCCTATGGAGGAAAGTTTGTAACGTAGTCGAGAGACACATTTGAGGTGACAGACTGACATTCAATACCGCCTTGAACACTCTTGCCTGCATCTAACTGATACAAGGTGTAATCATTAGCCTAACAGTTGCAAACAAGAGTTTCTATTGGAGAAATTCAGGTATGTTTATCCCCGTTTAGTTCCATTTGCTTCTGTTTAAGTGTTTGTCAACAAAATCGGTGGAATGAATACACCCCTGATCACGCGTAAACAGAGTTCACTCTCATAACAGCCACATTGTATTTCTTCTCTTCCCTTGTGGACTTCAATGCACAACCAATCAGCTGTATGTGACCAGGGAAAAAAAAACTTTCCAAGCCAAACCTCCACAAACAGCCTACGTTGTTGTTACCATATTAGCCAAAGTAAGTCATAGTCAGCATAGCTAATAGAACTAACGCATTAGTAAACCTGCTACAATCATGCAGTAACGTTAGTTTACAGTCAGTAAGCAGTTACACTGTCGGGCCCCGGTGGCAATAAATTAGTAATACCAAAAGCTTATCTTGACTTGGAAGAGTTCCAGTGTTGTGATGGAAAGTCATAGCCAGCTAGCTAACATAGCATCCCTCTGTTTGAGCAGGGTGTTTCAGTAGGCTAAACTAGCTAGCTGCACTTTCTAGCTAAGTAAGTGAAACTCAAAGTGAAAAAAAGATGATGAAATCTTTCTCTCAATTTCTCTCTTGCTTCTCCTTCATTTTGTAAGAAATTATTTGTTCAAAACTGTTCAGCTATTGTCTTTCTCTCTCTTTGAGTAAACAACTCACCACATTTTATACACTGCAGTGCTAGCTAGCTGTAGCTTATGCTTTCAGTGTTAGATTCATTCTCTGATCCTTTGATTGGGTAGACAACATGTCAGTTCATAATGCAAGAGCTCTGATAGGCTGGAGGACGTCCTCCGGAAGTTGTCTTGATTACCTTGTAAGTCTATGGAAGGGGGTGAGAACCATGAGCCTCCTAGGATTTGTATTGAAGTCAATGTATCCAGAGGAGGATGGAAGCTAGCCGTCCTCTGGCTACACCATGGTACCTTTAATTTGAATTTTCTCGACACACTCAGTAAAATACAGTGTATGAAGAGAACGATTCTGAATATTAGGAATCGATGAATGAAAGTCATCTAAATACACGCATATGCCTATTCATCTCCTTTTAGCACTAATTGGTTGATTTTAAAATGCTCTGATCTTGAATATTATTTGGGATTTTTTTCGGTCGAGCAAGCAGGCAGGCGAGACAAGCAAGACCTAAAAGCCACTGTGGGCTTTGTCCCAAGCAGAACGTTAGGTTGATAGATAAACATTTTAAACTTGCCCATCAACTTACAGTTGCAATATGCAGAAATTGCTGCTCGCTAAAATTCTAATACATCGCAACCTTTCAGTGTCTTTGACAAAACAAACAGTCATTGTGTAGAGAATCATTGTGCCATCTAAACTGCTGTGAAATATTTTTTACATAACCAAAAATATTGTGTTTTCAGCTTTTTGAAGCTAGTGTACAAAAACAAAAGTTAAAGACCCAAAAACAAAACTTAAGAACGGGAATCATAGAATTGTTTTATTTTCATTGTTTTTATATTACCTTTATTTAAGTAGGCAAGTCAGTTAAGAACAAATTCTTATTTTCAATTTAGGCCTAGGAACAGTGGGATAACTGCCTTGTTCAGGGGCAGAACGACAGATTTTTACCTCCTCAGCTCGGGGATTCAATGGACTAGTAACCTTCTGGTTACTAGTCCAACGCTCTAACCACTAGGCTACCTGCCGCCACAAATAGTGCACATAGAACAGATCTAACGCTTCTTAGACTTCATTCAATGAGAATAAGAGGTCTATAAATCAAATCAAATCAAAAAAATGATTTGTCACATACACATGGTTAGCAGATGTTAATGCGAGTGTAGCGAAATGCTTGTGCTTCTAGTTCCGACAATGCAGTAATAACCAACGAGTAATCTAACCTAACAATTCCACAACTACTACCTTATACACACAAGTGTAAAGGGATAAAGAATATGTACATACAGATATATGAATGAGTGATGGTAAAGAACGGCATAGGCAAGATGCAGTAGATGGTATCGAGTACAGTATATACATATGAGATGAGTAATGTAGGGTATGTAAACATAAAAGTGCATAGTTTAAAGTGGCTAGTGATACATGTATTACATAAAGATGGCAAGATGCAGTAGATGATATAGAGTACAGTATATACATATACATTATATTAAGTGGCATTGTTTAAAGTGGCTGGCTAGTGATACATTTTTGATCAATTTCCATTATTAAAGTGAGCTGGAGTTGAGTCAGTATGAGTCACTATAACTGCCATTTCTATGTACATTTGTAAGTTACATATTGCAGCTTTGTCTGGTACTATCGAATGCACGCTATGCTTGCGAGCTGGCTCTCGGCCAACAGACAGCAACAGACAGCCGACGCAACAGACAGCCGACGCAGCAGAGAGGTTGTGCTGGTTGATTAAGTTGGTTAAGCCACGGAAAGAGTCAGCAAAATTCCCGCTAGCCATGATTGGCTGAGATAATCAGTGGGCTGGACATGTCGAGAGATGAGTTTGGATTGGTATGCCATATAGTACGCTTCTGTATATTTGAGCTGGTCAGTATGTGTGAGTAATCCTGTCTAATGCAGCTTTTTGGTGGTGGCGGAGAGAGCTGTCGGCAAGAGAGAGTGAGCAATCGGCGGAGCGGTGTGGTAGAAATTCTATAGGAAGAGAGGCCGCAGATTCTATCAAACAACAACTTTATTATAAGATTTGCAAAAATGAAGCAATCAACCATCATTAAGAATAGCTCAGAGTTGAAAGCGCAACAAACATAGCTGTCTCTCTCCTTTTATAGAAAGTACATCCTTTTATATTTGTGACAGTTAGCAGATTCGCAGAAACATGCCCAGGGAACAGAGTTGTAAAAGGTAATTCACTTGTCTGTGTAGATCAAGATAGTTGATATCGCCACCATTCTCTGTTCCTCCCTGCACTTGCAACATAGCTAAATTCCTGCCGATTGTTAACACAGGAGGTCACATACTGCGGTCGCACCCTAGCGGCTCATTAATCTGTAAACTCAGATTAATTACTAATTCACACAAGGCAAGTTTGTATCAGAAAAAATACTAACATATAACAATGGACAATACATAGTATATAAAACAACATAGTATGACTAATTAAACAGTATAGTATGTAAACAATGTCTATTTCCTCCATATCTCTTCCCTTTTGAGACTAGTCTCAACCTATTAGGAAATTACTTACAAGCATTTTCATCAAACAAGCATCAACATGAGGAAAAAGAGGGAAAAGGAAAAACGTTCTTACACTTAGTACATTACAATTGTAAATGACCTCCCTTGTAATTGAGGTTCAAACCTTCACATAGTGCAATTCATTCTCAGAAGGGGGAAAGGAAATTATTAATTGAAATATCAGTACATACTTTATCACTACACACACGGTAATCGCTTTGTCGAGAATGTTTATCTTGCCACAGGGTCACCATTATTAACTCAATGTTTTTACCTTGGTCTTATCAGGTAAATAGGGTTCTGGGGCATCTCCTTCAGGGGTCAGTAATGGCATGACAAGAATAGTCTCAATGGCTTCGCTGCACAATTTCTTAACACAGGTTACAATAAGCATTATTGCAAAAAGGTAACTAAGTCATAAATCAACTAATGAAATGTGATCCATTTCAAGAAACTAAGCGTATGTCACGGGTCACTACTTCACAGGAGTCTTTTGAACGTAAACATATTTTTTCATAGAACATTTTTTTTGTGAAGAAAACGCATTCTCGAACACGTGAACTTTCATGTGCCTTAGTAACAAACTTGTATTCCATCTGTAAATACAAATACAATTGGTAAATTATGAGCCTAGTTGGTTAAGCCACGAAAAAAGTCAGCAACCTTCCCGCTAGCTATGATTGGCTGAGATATTGAGTGGGCTTGACATGCCGAGAGATGAGTTAGGATTGGTCTGCCATATAGCAGGCTTCTGTCTATTTGAGCTGGTCAGAAAGACCAGAGTGAACACTTTGTCTGAGATTGCTGGTGTTGTGAAGGACAGCACTGTGACAGGGGTCAACATCCCACAGCTGGTTGGACTGGAGGATGGTACGGTGCTGGTGGAAAGCTATGGCTGGCAACAACACCTGACTCCGTACTTCAGGCCGCTGTCACAGTTCAAACAGTACCAGCACTTCAGGTGAATATCATTTTCATTGCATTGTATGAGGTTATTCTTCATATCTAAACTTGGGAGGTGAATTGATGTTTTGCAAGGTTGTAATGTCTTCAATTTTTATTTTTTTATTTCCTGTTTTACAGCTTTGATAATTTGGAGCCTGGTGTTGCTACCGCCAGGGAGCGTTCAGACTCAGTCGAGGCCAGGTTTCAGCTGCTGGGCAACGTTGACAATCTTCCTCCCATAGATGGTCTGCCTGTACAGCATCACCTGGATTGGACACAGCTAGACAAACGTATGTTTTTGAGAAGATCAGGGAGTTTTGCGACCAAGAGGCTATGGACATCACATGCCCTGCACCAAAGTCAAGGGCAGGACAGAAACAGGCTCTCCGAATATAGATTCGGACATGCCGAGAGATGAGTTTGGATTGGTCTGCAGTGTTACATCTTGTGTCTATAGAATGAGCTGCTCGCAATGCCTAGATAGTCCTTTCTTTTGCAGTTTTTTTTATTTTTATATTTAACTTTAAAGTTTAAAGTTTAAAGTATTCAGACCCCTTCACTTTTTCTACATTTTGATACGTTACAGCCTTCTGATAAAATTGATTACATATTTTTTATTCTCATCAATCTGCACACAATACCCCATAACAACAAAGCAAAAACAGGTTTTTAGAAATGTTATTAAATGTATTCAAAATAAAAAACTGAAATAATACATTGACGTACGTATTCAGACACTGTACTCAGTACTTTGTTGAAGAACAATTGGCAGCGATTACAGCCTTGAGTTTTCTTGGGTATGTCACTACCAACTTGGCACACCTGTATTTGGGGAGTTTCTCCCATTCTTCTCTGCATATCCTCTAAGGCTCTGTCAGGTTGGATGGGGAGCGTTGCTGCACAGCTATTTTCAGGTCTCTCCAGAGATGTTAAATGGGGTTCAAGTCCGGGCTCTGGCTCGGCCACTCAAGGACATTCAGAGACTTGTCACGAAGCCATTCCTGTAGTTTCTTGGCTGTATGCTTACTGTCATTGTCCTGTTGGAAGGTGAACCTTCACCCCAAGTCCTGAGCACTCTGGAGCAGGTTTTCATCAAGGATCTCTCTGTACTTTTCTCCGTTCATCTTTCTCTCGATGCTGACTAGTCTCCCAGTCCCTGCCACTGAAAGAAATCCCCACAGCATGATGCTGCCACCACCATGCTTCACCATAGGGATGGTGCCAGGTTTTCTCCAGACTAGATGTTGGCATTCAGGGCAAAGAGTTCAATCTTGGTTTCATCAGACCAGATAATCTTGTTTCTCATGGTCTGAGAGTTTTTAGGTTACTTTTGGCAAACTCCAAGCGGGCTGTCATGTGCCTTTTACTGAGGAGAGGCTTCCGCCAATTCATTCGACCTCATGGCTTGGCTTTTGCTCTGACATGCACTGTCAACTGTGGGACCTTATATAGACAGGTGTGTGCCTTTACGTTTAGGGTTAGGTTTATAACAAGGGTCAAGGTTAGGGCTAGGGTTAAGGCTAGGATAAGGGATACAGTTAGGGTTAGTAAACTCTTATAAAAAAGTGTAGATTTGTTCCTAAAGGGGGACAAAGACTTTTCACTGGGGTTGTACCCTGATAGGTATGTCCTTTGCACTTACAGGTACATAGCTGTATACCAGTTCATACCTCAGATAGTACCTTTCTTACATATACTCCACAGGCACAAAAGCATGGTCTTAGAGAAATTAAATGTTGTTTTAATAGGAAACAACCACAAGGACAAGGCCATGTGTTCTTTTAAACACTTTCACTCACGGGTGGCCAAAAATAACGAACTGATAAACACACCCACACTAAGCCATGCGTCCAGTAAAATTTCCCAGTATGCCTTGCCTTTTCGAGTGACTTGCAGAGTTACCACCCAGGACTCTATTTGCTAGTGACAGACATGTTCTGAAATATATTACAAAACATATTTTAAATAAACAAATAAAAAGCAATTAAACTGTTTATGACAATATATTGCATATCTAATATTGCATTATGTTAGGCAGAAATGTTATGACATTGAGGAGTATATCACATCAGTCACCAGCTTAATCAATAAATGAATCCAAGATGGCGTAGCAGTCGGACGTGTGTTTGTCTTGTCTTGTCCCGTGTAAATAGTCCTCGTATTTTTCGTATACATTTCGTATATATTTTAATTTCACTTTCCATCTAGGAACTGAATATACATTCCTACATTCCGCCTCACCCAATGTGGTATGGACCTGCTATTTTTTATACTTTAGAACCGTAACCCCAATCAGAAGCTAGCCAGATAACTAGCTACTAGCTAGTAATCAGTTAGCCACTGCTGCGGTCTTCACCCTTAACTCGGACACAGCCAGCTTCACTCGCAAATACCTGCCAGTCTGCAAGCGCCGATATCAACCAGAGCATATAGGACTGTTTTTCTCTACCACATCACCGGATTCCTGACGCAAGCTCTGGACAATTACACCGTATCATCACAGCTAGCTAGCTCAACAGAGTGGCTACACTACTGGCTAACAACCTCTGTCCCGAAGCACAGCACCCATTAGCCTTGACTAGCTCGAGCTAGGCCATCTGGCGCGTAGCCGAAGAGGTCTACCAGCGAATTCTTGGGCTACAATACCTCTTTTGCCAATTGGACTGGACCTTTTTTTGCCGAACAGAGCCCTGCCAACCATCACAACTGGTCTAAATCAGCTACAAGCTAATTTAGCCATTTTTTGCCCTGGCTAGTAGCTTTTACCTTCTGCACAGACACCAGCCCTGTTATTAGCCTGGATTTTACTCACCAAATTTACCAGCATCGGACTGTCTCTCGACAACAACGCCGGATTCCTGCCGTAATCCCTGACCATACTTCTTGCCTCACAGCTAGCTTGCACATAGACGCACTAACCATCACGAAGCTAGCACCAGTTAGCAAACACAATTCTACAATCACAACCTCTCTTCGCCATCCGGCTTGGATCTCGTTCGACACCGCCCACGGTGAGAAGACCCCCTCCGTCTGACGCAGGACCACCCCCCGGCTACTAACTTAAACGCCTCGCTAGCTTAGTGAGCCTCCCTGCTCCATCTACGCTGGCCCGACACTATAGATCACTTGGGCTACATAGCTGATGCAGCTTGACTGCTCCATTAATATTCACGTACTCCATTCTGTTATTTGGTGTTTTATCTTCGGCTTGTGCTTAACTCAGCGATCTGTGTAGTTAACCGACCCTCTCTGCCTAGTCTCGCCGATTTTTACCTGTTGTTCCGCTTGTTAGACAGCACCCTGTTATTGCTACTGTTACTTACCTGTTGTTTTAGCTAGCTCTCCCAATCAAGACCTTCAATCACTTTATGCCTTATTGTAGTCTCTCTCAAATATCAATATGCTTGCATTACTGTTGTTCAGGCTAGTTTATCATATCATGTTTTGTTGTCATGGTACCCGTGTATGTTCCACTCTCCGTACCTTCTTATACCTTCCTTTTCCCACACCCCCCACACAATGCCCACCTCACCCATTGAGACGCAGGGCATTGTCCAGAGTATACAACCTCATCGTATCAATCTCACCCAGTGCCCTTGGCTTCCTCCGCTGAATACCCGCGCTTTATCCCACATCTCCTTTGGCACATTACCCAGAATCTATTCTTAGTCTACCCCATAAACTCTCCTTTATCCTTGTCCCGATTTACGCTCTATAGCACCACAAGTTATTAATATCCTTTTAACCCAACCTCATACTACTACTCCTCGTGCCTCGGTATTTGAGATACCCAGCCTCGCATTCCCCAGTCCACCCTTCTTTGTGACTATCTGTAGATCAAAAACCTTGCCTCAATGATGTCCAACATCAAATGAAAGCCCTCCCCCCTAATGTTGTTGTCTTACTCACCGCATGTCAGCCACTCTGCCAACTATTCCGCCGGTGTCGAATCCACTGGCCCTTAGGAAGGCCACACAAAATTCTGGTATTCCATACCAACAAACACCCCTAAGTATATAACTGGCACCAACGGGAGGCAGATTGCAATCTCAATTTCCACTGAGACACCCTGCAAATCTGTAGCATCACATTCCAGTTCTATTCCCACACAGTAAATCAAAGGTCAACTCCTGAATTTGAAAAAAATTGAATCTCCTCCAGAAAATAAGTCATCCACCGTGTTGCCGCCATGCACTCACCCCCCTCCAGCTCCAGACGATGCCCTTACACACATCGTGAATACGCTCCCCAATCTAATCTTAAGTCAAGGTTCATCCTTCTTATCGCTCCGACCGACCTAAGACATTGATGATGCTTAAACACGCCCCATCCGTACAATCAAAAGGCATTTTGGATCGCCCTCCAATCTAGAGCCCAACTCAGTGAAATCCCACCAACGGCAGTTTCCATCACATGGACGTCCTTCACCCAGCACCCATGTGTTGCCAAACCATCCCACAGTGAAATCCGTAACCTAGTTCATGTAGCACTCTTTTTTATTCAACCCCACTAAAGTCAGACACTCTTAACTTCGTCCTGTACACACCCACCTATTCCCTTCCTCCAATACAACCTCTGCCTGGTTTCACACTCCTTAAGATCATCTCCCCAGCCTGACATCTACTAGGCCTCATTGCTGTATACCGCCACGGACCTTCGGGTCAAAAGCGAACCACCCCTATAGGCACTTCAACGTCCCTAGAAGCAAACACTTCTCACAGCCTTCTAAACGACCTGGCCGGTACCTGGAAGTATATGATCCCATTACCGTCACGTATCGAGATGCCTGCATCTTAAAAGTTACTTTCCTCACCATATTAGACAAGCATGCTCTCGTTCAAAAAGATGCAGAACCAGAAAAACAGATAGAAGCCCTTGTTCATGGCATCCAGACGCATAGATGCAGCCGGCACACACACAAAAACATCCTGTGCGTCAGCAAGACTGCAAAGTAGCATCGAAGAGCCCCCGAACGAATACTGCAACGTATTCAGCGAACGTCAGAGACCTAACCAACTAGACACGCCAGCCAGTCAGAAAGCAAAGGCACTGTTTTCAAAGTCAAGGAAATTATTGCCATCCGCCAGCCTCACATCTAACCTTCGCAAAAAATCTGGATAACTGTAGAAGTCATGGAGTAAACAAGGACCTCTCGCCAGCCTGCACTCATTCTGCAAGAGCCTAGCGGTAACTTACCGGTCACACGATGAAAGTAAACCCGGATAATCGAAGACTACAGAACAAGCATTTCCTCAATGGCGTGCCATGCAATGCGCCTTCCTTCGCATGGCCCAACTTTAGCGTCCAACTGAGCACCCCCCGCCCCCGCTGCTACTGCTCACCAACACCTCCCCAGCTATCTGCCTTACCCAAATCCAAGTAGAGAGGTCATCAATGAGAACGGAAAACCTGACCATACCTTAATTCACTGGGCTGTGACCAATTGGACCCCCTATTTCTGAAACTGTCCGCCAGCCATTGTCGCACCCCCATTACCAGCCGTTCAAGCTCTCCTTCGTATATCTGAAATCCCCAAGGATTGGAAACTGCCGCGGGCAATCTCCCCTCTTCAAGGGAGACCACCCTGGACCCAAACTGTTACAAGACCTATATCCATCCTGCCCTGCCTATCTAAGTCTTCGAAAGCCAAGTCCAACAAACAGATCACTGACCATCTCGAATCCCACCGTACGCTCTCTTCTCCGCTGTGCAATCCGGGTTCCGAGCCGGTCTAAACGGTCAAAAAAACAAATCAGGTAACACACCACGATAATAGTAGTCACTCCCATACAATCCAGAGCTAAAAACATACTCCGCACCTCTCACGACCTGCCAACTTTCACCTCTGTCAACACCATATTCTTATCGCAGACTCAGTAGCCTCGTTTTCTAATGACTGCCTTGCCTGGTTCACCAACTACTTTGCACAGAGTTCAGTTCAAATCGGAGGGATGTGTGTCCGGTCCTCTGCAGTCTCTATGGGGTACCACAGCTCAATTCTCGGCCGACTCTTTTCTCTGTATACATCAATGATTTGCTCTTGCTGCGGGCGATTCCCTGATCCACCTCTACGCAGACGACACCATTCTATATACTTCCGCCCTTCCTTGGACACTTGCTATCAACCTCCAAACGAGCTTCAATGCCAATACAACACTCCTCCGTGCCCCAACTGCTCTTAAACGCTAGTAAAACCAAATCATGCTTTTCAAACCGGTCGCTGCCTACCCGCACGCCCGACTAGCATCACCACCCTGGACGGTTCCGACCTAGAATATGTTGGACATCTATAAGTACCTAGTGGCTTGCTAACTGCAAACTCTCCTTCACAACTCATATCAAACATCTCCAATCCAAAAATCAAATCAAAATCGGCCTTTATTCCGCAACAAAGCCCTTCACTCACGCCGCCAAACTTACCCTAGTAAAACTGACTATCCTACCCGATCCTCGACTTCGCGATGTCATCTAAAAAATAGCTTCCAATACTCTACTCAGCAAACTGGATGCAGTTTATCACAGTGCCATTCGTTTTGTTACTAAAGCACCTATACGACCCACCACCTGACCTGTATGCCCTAGTCGGCTGGCCCTCGCTACATGTTCGTCGTCAGACCCACTGGCTCCAGGTCATCTACAAGCTATGCTAGGTAAATCCGCCCTTATCTCAGTTCACTGGTCACGATGGCTACACCCACCCGCAGCACGCGCTCCACAGTGTATCCTCACTTATCATCCCTAAAGCCAAAACTCTTTTGGACGCCTTTCCTTCCAGTTTCTCTGGCCTGCCGACTGGAACGAATTGCAAAAACTCTGAAGTTGGAACTTTTATCTCCCTCAACAACTTTAAAATCTGCTATCCGAGCAGCTAACCGATCGCTGCATGTACATATCCATCTGTAAACTACCACCCAATTACCTACCTCACCCCCCATACTTGCTATTTATTTACTTTTCTGCTCTTTTCACACCAGTATCTCTTCTGCACAATGATCATCTATATTATTCACTCCAGTGTTAATCTGCTAAATTGTAATATTGATTTATTGCCTACCTCATGCCTTTTGGCACACATTTATATAGATTCCTCTTTTTTTCTACCATGTTATTGACTTGTTTATTGTTTACTCCATGTTAACTCTTGTTGTCGTTCACACTCTATGCTTATTTGCCAGTCGCAGTTGCAAATGAGAACTTGTTCTCAACTAGCCTACCTGGTTAAATAAAGGTGAAATAAAAAATAAAAAAATAAAAAATCGATGACATTGTCCCTACAGTACATACCCCAACCAGAAGCCATGGATTACAGGTAACATCTGCACAGAGCTAAAGGGTAGAGCTGCCGCTTTCAAGGAGTGGGACTATAACCCGGACACTTATAAGAAGTCCTGCTATGCCCTCAGACAAACCATCACACAGGTAAAGCGTAAATACACAACTAAGATTGAATCGTACTACACCGTCCCTGACACTTGTCAGATGTGGCAGGGCTTGCAAACTATTATGGACTACAAAGGGAAGCCCAGCCGCGAGTTTCCCATTGACACAAACCTACCAGAAAATTTTAATTACTTACTGTATACCCACATACATTTATAACTGTCACTGATTTAAGTATTAGTTTCCTTACATGTTGCATCATTCCATGACATTGTTAGTTTGTCTTTCTTTCTTTAAATCAGAACAGGGGCAAGAGATACATTACAGACTGATGGGGTGGGCTAAAGACATAGTCAGGATAGGGGTCCATGGAAACCCGCTCGTTAACATAACCAGAGACCCTGAAGCCATATACAATATCCTGAGGCAGCATATTGGAGAGGCAATCTCATCCACAATCCCATTAGCATACTTCTATGAAACCTTACCAAGACAGTCAGAGTGCTGCTTGGGTCAAACTGAACAAAGCAATTGACCTTGCCAATGAGTGCTTGAAAAGACAAGAAAAAATAGTGGATGATCCAGGTCATGAGGTGACAATGATGTTTGTTAAGCACTGGCCTGACCCAGCAATATACGCCACCCTTAGGTGCAGGCCTATTGAAAATTGGAAAGTTGGAGATGTACAGGCAATGATTGACAGCCATTACAGAGACAAACAGTCAGCCAGACGCAGGGCGCAGAAGTACTGCCAAGGAAGAATGGGGGATGGGGGATGACCCCCAAACACTTGGTGTATAAATCAACAAGCTAAATCAACAAGCTAAATCAACAAGTCATGATAATTCAGCCACACCCCTACCAGTGATCAGTCTTCGTTGAACAAAGTGATTTCTCCCATAGAATAGTTTCTCTCAACCCTGGAACAGAATCACAGGAGAACTTTGGCCAGAGCTCCACAAACCGATACATCTGCTGGCCCTTGTAGAACTCGTAAGGCCTCAGACCATTCAACTCAGTCACACTGCTTTAAGGAGGGCCTATGCTTCAAGTGTCACATGACAGGCCACAGAGGCTTTGAATGTACAGCAAGAAAAGAAGTTGGGAGAGGCAACTGCCGAAGCTCCCCCTGGGCCTGCTTTAAACTAACATGCTCACGCCAAGAGGGAGGCAGTGTGGGCGAACATGTTACACCCCCACAGAACACCATGGATACGAAGACTAAAAACACCATGAAAACTGAGACGATTTATCAGAAAATAGAGAGTAATGACAGCCTTTTCTATGTTCCAGTGCAAGAAACTGTAGAATTTCAAGCTCTGATAGACAGTGGGTCTATGACCTGCACATTTTTTAATATATTTTTTTAAGGGGTGAATCAGCGGAAAGAATGTTGCTTCCATCAATGTAATTGTCTGCATCATTTCCAATCCCCCATATATTTTTGGGGTAAATATATATCCATACACGCATGCATACATATACACATATATACATACACATACCTATATAGACATACTGTAACGGCAGCCTTCCTCCTCTTCACGAGAAGAGGAGGTGTAGCAGGGATCGGACCAACACGCAGCGTAGCCAGTGCGCAACATGTTTAATAAACAAAACTGTGAACACTTACAACAATACAAAAATAACAAACGTGGCAAACCGAAACACTCCTCTCTGGTGAAACGAACACAAAGACAGGAAACAACCACCCACAAAACCCCAACACAAAACAAGCCACCTAAATATGATTCCCAATCAGAGACAACACAAAACACCTGCCTCTGATTGAGAACCATATTAGGCCAAACACTAACATGCTCACGGCCAAGAGGGAGGCAGTGTGGGCGAACATGTTACACCCCCACAGAACACCATGGATACGAAGACTAAAAACACCATGAAAACTGAGACGATTTATCAGAAAATAGAGAGTAATGGACAGCCTTTTCTATGTTCCAGTGCAAGAAACTGTAGAATTTCAAGCTCTGATAGACAGTGGGTCTATGACCTGCACATTTTTTAATATATTTTTTTAAGGGGTGAATCAGCGAAAGAATGTTGCTTCCATCAATGTAATTGTCTGCATCATTTCCAATCCCCATATATTTGGGGTAAATATATATCCATACACGCATGCATACATATACACACATATATACAATACACATACCTATATAGACATACTGTAACGGCAGCCTTCCGCCTCTTTCACGAGAAGAGGAGGTGTAGCAGGGATCGGACCAACACGCAGCGTACCAGTGCGCAACATGTTTAATAAACAAAACTGTGAACACTTACAACAATACAAAAAAAAACAAACGTGGCAAAACCGAAACACTCCTCTCTTGGTGAAACGAACACAAAGACAGGAAACAACCACCCACAAAACCCAACACAAAACAAGCCACCTAAATATGATTCCAATCAGAGACAACACAAAACACCTGCCTCTGATTGAGAACCATATTAGGCCAAACATAGAAAGAAAACTAGACACACAACATAAGAATGCCCACCAGCTCACGGTCCTGACCAACACTAAAACAAGTAAAACACACAAGAACTATGGTCAGACATGACAGTGCCCCTCTGAGGTGCGGACTCCAAACGCACACCTAAAACTCTAGGGGAGGGGTCTGGTGGGCATCTGTCTGCGGTGGCGGCTCCGGCGCTGACGAGGATCCCACTCCACCATTGTCTTTGTCCCCCTCCTTAGCGTCCTTTGAGTGGCGACCCTCAGAACCTAGGAACCTTCACCAAGGTCCTCACTAGACTGAGGAAACTCCTCCGGACTGAGGGGGACAGCTCATGACCAGAGAGGTAGCTTATGACAGAGAGGTAGCTTATGACAGAAGGCAGCTTATGACAGAGAGGCAGCTTATGACAGAGGGGCAGCTCCGGACTGAAGGGCAGCTCGGACTAATCGGCAGCTCCGGGACTGAATGGCAGCTCATGACTAAATGCAAGCTCATGGCTGGAGGGCAGCTCATGACTGGGAGGGCAGTCATGACTGGAGGGCAGCTCATGACTGGAGGGCAGTCATGACTGAGGCAGCTCATGGACTGGAGGGCAGACTCATGACTGGAGGGCAGCTCATGACTGGAAGGCAGCTCTGGCGGCTCCTGACTGGCGGGCGGCTCTGGGGCTCCTGACTGGCGGGCGCTCTGCGGCGCTCCTGACTGAACGGGCGGCTCCGCGGCTCCTGACTTGACGGGCGCTCTGACGGCTCGGGAACAGACGGGGGCTCTGACGGCTCGGGACAGACGGGCGGCTCTGAACGGCTCGGCTTGACGGGCAGCTCATGACTGGAAGGCAGCTCATGGACTGGAGGGCAGCTCATGACTGGAGGGCGAGCTCATAGACTGGAGGGCAGCTCATGACTGGAGGGGCAGCTCATGACGTGAGGGCAGTCATGACTGGAAGGCACTCTGGCGGCTCCTGACTGGCGGGCGGCTCTGGCGGCTCCTGAACGGCTCGGGACAGGCAGGCAGCTCAGATGGCGTGGGCAGGCAGGCAGCTCAGATGGGCTGGGCAGGCAGCAGCTCAGATGGCACAGTAGGCCTGTGCGTGGTGCCGGAACTGGTTGGTACCCGGGCTTAGCAGGCACCTCAAGGCTAGTGGCGGGGAGAAACAACAGTGGCGTACAGGGCTCTGGATACGCAACAATAGGCTTGGTGCGTGTGCCAGGAACTGGTGTACCGGGCTGGGAGAACGCCACCACAGGGAAAGTGCGTGGAGGAGGAACAGAGTTCTGGAGACGCACAGGAAGCCTGGTGCGTGGTGTTGGCACTGGTGGTACTGGACTGGAGCGAGGATGTGGCACCGGATATACCGGACAGTAAAGGCGTACTGGCTCCCTTGAGCACCGAGCTGCCAACTTACCTGGTTGAATGCTCCACGTAGCCCGACCAGTGCGGGGAGGTGAATAACCCGCACTGGGCTGTGCTGGCGAACCGGGGACACCATGCGTAAGGCTGGTGCCATTTACACCGGCCCGAGGAGACGCACTGGAGACAAGATGCGCTGACCGGCTTCATGGCACTGGCTCAATGCTCAATCTAGCCCGGCCGATACGTGGAGCTGGGATGTACCGCACCGGGCTATGCACATGTACAGGAGACACCGTGCGCTCTTCGCATAACACGGTGTCTGCCCGTACTCTCGCTCTCCACGGTAAGCACAGGAAGTGGCGCAGGTCTCCTACCTGACTTCGCCACACTCCCTTTAGCGACCCCCAAGAATATTTTGGGGTCTCCTCTCGGGCTTCCTTGCAGCCGTGGTTCCCTCATAACACCAGTTTCCCTTCGCAGCTGCTTGCGCTCTCCTATCTGCCTCCACTGTTTCCCATGGAAGGCGAACCTACCAGCCAGGATCTCTCCCATGTTGTAGCAACTTTCCATCCAACACGTTTCCAAGTCCATTCTCCTGTACCGCTGCTGCTGCTTGCTGCTTCCCGTTCCACGCTGCTTGGTCCGAGATTGGTGGGTGGTTCTCTAACGGCAGCTTCCTCCTCTTTACGAGAGAGGAGGTGTTAGCAGTGCAGATCGGACCAACACGCAGCGTAGCCAGTGCGCAACATGTTTAATAAACAAAACTGTGGAACACTTACAACAATACAAAATAAAACGTGGCAAACGAAACACTCCTCTCTGGTGAAACGAACAAACAAAGACAGGAAAACAACCACCCAAAAACCCGCAACACAAACAAAGCACTAATATGATTCCCAATCAGAGACACACAAAACACTGCCTCTGATTGAGAACCATATTAGGCAAACATAGAATCAGACAAACTAGACAACAACATAGAATGCCACCAGCTCACGTCCTGACCAACACTAAAACAAGTAAATTACACAAGAACTATGGTCAGAACGTGACACATACATACTTTTTTAAAGAATATACCTTTATTATTATTCCCCGCAAACCTGACACCGATCCCCAATTGGAGTAAACTTATAAACACTTCGCTTTTACCTTCAATTTATACATCTTAAACACATTTTACAGACACAGTCTCTTTACAATAGTTCTCTCTTGTTTGTTTCTTAGTCCTTCCTCTATTTCTAATGTCATCCAGTTTTGATTTCTATTTGTAACTGTGTATTTCACAAAGGTTCCGAACCTATATACATTTTACAGATCCGTATGCTTTACATTGGTTTATCTGTTGATTAGTCCCAACCTTCAGCTCCATTCAACCCTCCATCTATCTCTCAACATCATCCATTTCGGATTTCTATTGCCATATATTTTTCAACTGTGCTGTGATGCTTCACAAAATAATTTACCTTTCTATTCTCATAGCTTCTACAGATTGTAAATTAAAAAGAAACATGTTTGCTAAATAATTATTATATTATTGATTTTTTTTTTTTTTTTTTTTTTTTTCACTTTATTTAACCAGGTAGGCTAGTTGAGAACAAGTTCTCATTTGCAACTGCGACCTGGCCAAGATAAAGCATAAGCAGATGTGAACAGACACAACACAGAGTTAACATGGAGTAAACAATAAACAAGTCAATAACATGGTAGAAGAGAATCTATATACATGTGTGCAAAAGGCATGAGAGGTAGGCAATAAATCGAATAATTACAATTTAGCAGATTAACACTGGAGTGATAAATCATCAGATGATCATGTGCAAGTAGAGATACTGGTGTGCAAAAGAGCAGAAAAGTAAATAAATAAAAGCAGTATGGGGGTGAGGTAGGTAAATTGGGTGGGCTATATACGATGGACTATGTACAGCTGCAGCGATCGGTTAGCTGCTCGGATAGCAGATGTTAAAGTTGTTGAGGGAGATAAAAGTCTCAACTTCAGAGATTTTTGCAATTCGTTCCAGTCGCAGGCAGCATAGAACTGAAGGAAAGGCGTCCAAATGAGGTTTTGGCTTTAGGGATGATCCCTCCCGGGTGGCGCAGTGGTCTAGGGCACTGCATCGCAGTGCTAGCTGCGCCACCAGAGTCTCTGGGTTCGCGCCCAGGCTGGGCTGGGTTCGCGCCCAGGCTCTGTCGCAGCCGGCCGCAACCGGGAGATCCGTGGGGCGACGCACAATTGGCATAGCGTCGTCGGGTTAGGGAGGGTTTGGCCGGTAGGGAGGGTTTGGCCGGTAGGGATATCCTTGTCTCAGTATGTAAAAAAAATAAAAATAAAGTCATAAATGTAATATAATTACAGTAATATAACTCTACTGTAAGTCGCTCTGGATAAGAGCGTCTGCTTTGGCCGGTAGGGATATCCTTGTCTCAGTATGTAAAAATGTAATAAAAATGTATGCACTCTACTGTAAGTCGCTCTGGATAAGAGCGTCTGCTAAATGACAAAATGAAAATGTAATGTAAATCAGTGAGATACACCTGCTGGAGGCGGTGCTACGGGTGGGTGTTCTCCCCCCAACAT
>NC_036864.1:939095-1042317 GCF_002910315.2 Salvelinus sp. IW2-2015
ATAGAAAGACAAACTAGACACACAACATAGAATGCCCACCCAGCTCACGTCCTGACCAACACTAAAACAAGTAAAACACACAAGAACTATGGTCAGAACATGACAGTGCCCCTCCTGAGGTGCGGACTCCCCAAACGCACACCTAAAACTCTAGGGAGGGTCTGGTGGGCATCTGTCTGCGTGGCGCTCCGCTGACGAGGATCCCACTCCACCATGGTCTTTCCCCCTCCTTAGCGTCCCTTTGAGTCGGACCCCATGAACCTAGGAACTAGAGACTTCATCCACCAGGTCCTCACTAGACTGAGGAACTCCTCCGGACTGAGGGACAGTGCATGACAGAGAGGTAGCTTATTGATCAGATGAGTGAGTTATGACAGAGAGCAGCTTATGACAGAGAGGCAGCTGTATGACAGAGGGGCAGCTGCCGAGCTGAGGCAGCTCCGGACTAATGGCAGCTCCGGACTGAATGCAGCTCATGACTAAATGGCAGCTCATGGCTGAGGGCAGCTCATGACTGGAGGCAGCTCATGACTGGAAGGGCAGCTCATGACTGGAGGGCAGCTCATGACTGGAGGCAGCTCATGGACTGGAGGCAGTCATGACTGGAGGCAGCTCAGACTGAGAAGGCAGCTCTGGCCCCGCTCCCAGACTTGCGCGCGGCTCTGGCGGCTCCTGACTGGGACGGGCCGGCCTCTGGATTTCCTTTTCAAACAACCGAAAGTGAGCAGGTGTAATCTGAATAAAGGGAAAAAGGCCCTTCTTGAACATAGGATGAGACATTCGTACCAATTTACTAGAGAACCAGTTTGGATTTAAGTATAACTTTTGTATGACTGATGCCTTTATGACCTGCACGTTAACTGAGTCAGCTGAAGACACACTTCTGAGATGTAACGTGATAGCACATTGGTCTAGAAAGCCAACTCAAGTCATTATTGTAGGCTGTGGGGGCAAACAGGAACACCCTAAGTATGAATATGTCTTGAACGTTGATCTTTAAGATTGCAAGATGGCAGTGTCTGTTTTAGCTGTACCCGGACAGACAGACGGCATGATAGTTGGATCGAACGCCATAAAACACAATGCAACAAGTTAAGAAAACAAAGCGGTATTGGGACAGCCTCTCCAAACCTGCCAAAGGAGATTCACATGGACTTTTACTCAGCATGCTAGCCAATGTGAACCGCTGGCACGGTGGCAATATACCAGACAAAGTGGGAACTGTAATGCTCAAGCAGCAGGACTCTCATGCCTCAGCATGAACATTTAGTCTGGGGAAAACTGAAAGAACAGGTGCCTCTATCAGTTGGTAGCACTGTAGCCGTAGAGGCCACTACAGCATGATCTGCACCAAGAGATGTCCTAGTAGGACACACTGTATGTCCATTGAGGGTTGACAAGTGGGTCCCAATGAAAGTGAACAACATGTTAGACTGCCCTATTGTTCTCCACCGTAAGACCAAGCTGGCTGACGTGCACCCATGCCCATTCCCAGCCCTAGAATACCTAGAGCTCTACGCCAACCATGTTCAGGGCTCCACCATGGTCCAGTCTGCTGTTCAGAATATCTCCCAAGTAAGGGAAGAATGTTCAGTGAGTGGGGAAACGGCAACGAGGGAGTATCTACAAAAGTTGAAAGAGCTATGCTCAACAGAAGTTGACATAAAGTCCTGTGAAGTGTCTGATACGTGGAAAGGAAATCTAGTGGACCTTATTGCTCAGTATGAAGGCATCTTCTCCAGGGACCAACTTGACCGCGGGGAAGCGAAGAGCGTCATCCACCAGATACGAGTCAAAGATGAAAAGCCTTTCAGGCTGCCGTACAGGAGGGTTCCACCATCTGACTACCAGAAACTGAGGCAGATGTTGGAGGAGATGGAGGAGCGGGGCATCATCCATAAGTCCAGTAGTCATTAGCTTTGTGTGTGTGTGTAAATGGAGCTTCAATTGTTAGGACGGATAGGAGGAATATTGCCTCCAGTGCTTGACGACTGATGCTCCCTTTCCCTCTTATCCTGTTAACTTGTTTGGTGTGGGACTTGGTTAGTCCCAAAGGGGGGTTATGTGGGTGAAAAATCCAGCTCTTTGGTAATTTTCCAGTACCCATGTTGGAGAGTCTCCCATCGCCTAGTAATTTTCCAATGCACATACTATTTCCTTTGGAAGTAGGAAGAAGAAGCAGTACAAGGTTAAACATTAGACATATGTAAACAGAATGAAGGTCAAAACCATATGGATGTGCAGGAGTGGTCCAACATAGAGTTAAGCATTAGACATACAGAAACAGAACTAACTGGTATCTATGTGTCATGCCCTGACCTTAGAGAGCCTTTTTATGTATCTATTTGGTTTGGTCAGGGTGTGATTTGGGGTGGGCATTCTATGTTTTTGTTTTCTATGATTTTGTATTTCTATGTTTTGGCCGGGTATGGTTCTCAATCAGGGACACCTGTCTATCGTTGTCTCTGATTGGGAACCATACTTAGGTAGCCCTTTTCCCTCCTTTCAATGTGGGAAGTTGTCTTTGTTTGTGACACTATAGCCTTAAGCTTCACGGTTGTTTTGGTATTGTATATTGTTTTTGTCGGCATCACCTAATGAAAGGAATATGTACGCTCACCACGCTGCGCTTTGGTCTACTTCTTACGACGGCCGTGACCCTATGTGAATAAGCTAAACTTAGCCAACAAAGAACAGACTGTTTTGAGCCACTTAGAATCTAGTCAAGGCAACCACGGGGTACATGGGTTAATCATTTCCAAGTGACACAGACCTGAACTGGTGTGGGACAGTAACTATATATTTTTAGTAACCAATACAGAGGCCACAAACTATGTATAATTATTGGGAAGACATGGTTGTGTTCATTGAAATCTATTGAGAATGTACTTATAATGGGAACATATATATGTAATAAATGTATTATTTGTTATAGTGGACCTGTGGTTGCGCCACCAATATAATCTAAACTGAGCCAGATATGGGCGTACACAAGCCAGAATTAAGTCATAAAGATAATGATGGCGCACGGTCAAGGGGAGGTAATCATCTACATAGAAAGAAGGGAACATGTCTGGTGGAAATGTATAAATACTGATATTTTGAACAAGAAGAGTCAGTCATTCCATGGAATTGCGCGGCCTCTGTAACTTTTGTAATAAAGTATTTTTGAATTTACAAGTTCCGGCTATCTAAGAAATATTTGATTTAATATTTCCACAACACCATCTAGACCTTGTAGCTGATGCCATCTAGACCTTGAGAGTCTTTCAGAAGACTTTTAGAGTCAATGACTCGAGTGATCGCTGAGTCTGAGAAAAGAGAGCATCTAGCAGCTCTGATTCAAGTCTTGTCAACTTTAGTTGAAGTGTCGGAATAAGTGACAGAACCCCCAGTGAAACACGGAGGTCCAGAGGATAGATCAATAGAGAAATACTGTAGATTTCAAGAAAGAAGTCACTCTTCATTTCTTGGTTCTTCTGTGGTACGTATAAAGACCGCTACAATAGCAAAGAAATTGAAGCCAGTTTAATTTGATATTTATTGGACATGAAAATATGGCCTATTAATTGTAATGCATTTGAGAGTCGTATAATTAATTGGAGTCCATTTGAACTGCAGATCACCCCAAAGCCTTGTCAGAGGTCTGCTATGATGATAAACAATCATGTCACCTCCATAGAAATCATACACAGCAACCACTGTTTAATTAAATGTCTACTTTAACACTATTACGATAGCTATTACTGCACTGTGAGTATAAATGAAATTGGATTCCAATAAACAATAAATCAGATATTATTTATAAGGCATTGTTATTTAATACTATTCAAAAAGACATAAAAAATACACATAATCACTCAGGCAGATAAAAAGAAAACATTTGCTGATTCATTGCTGCCTTTTAACATTATCTACTGTAACACCTCTCTCGCTCTCTCTTGGCTCTCCTTCTCTTCTTTGTCTCTCTCTCTCGCTTTACCTCTCAGCTCACCCAGCTCTCTCTCTCTCTCTCTGTGTACTCCTTACTCTCAGCCCTCCCTCTCTCCCTCTCTCAGCTCTCTCTCCATCCCACTCTTTTCTCCCGCTACCTCTCAACTAGACCTCCCTCACTCATACCTCTGTCTCTCTCTCCTTACCTCTTTAGCTCTCTCCATCCCATGCCATCTTTCTCTCCTCTCGGTTATGCAAAAACTCAGTGAATCATTTATTCAAGGCCCAGCATTTAGAAGTCTTAATCCTGGGCTGATGCTCTTAGGGTGAGCCATAATTGTTTGAAACTGTAAAAGTGGAATTTCAGCCACTCAGATAATCACCCGCTGTTAGTTAATACCTGAGAAGAGAGGGATGGATGGATGGAGGCAGTACTGGAGGGATGGAGTGAACAAAAAAGCTGTCAGCTCGCCTGGTCAGCCTGGTCAGAATTATCATCCTCGCTTGGCCGGTGCAGGGGGGTACGTCAACACTCACCGTTCATGCCCAATTCTGTCCTCCCTCCTTCCCACCTCACAAAATTGTCCACCCCGTCCGCCCCAGCAGTCCCGGCCTAATGGAAGCTGACAGGATGTAAATTAGTTTTTAAAAGAGTTGGCTGGCGGATGGTCATTTTTCTCATTTAGTGGTAAGATGAGCTGGCCATGCCCCCAGCTGTCTGTCTTCCTTCCTGTGGGTTAAGAGGACGAGAGGCTCAATTCAACACATCAGGCCTTGATTACCATCTTGACGAGGCTGCTCCTCTCTCCATTTTCTTCCCTCGCTGTATCTCTCTTTTTTCTCACTCTACCTTTCTCTCTTTCTCACCCTCCCTCTTCGTCTCTGCTTCCCTCCCTAACTGGGGAAGCAGAGGGCGAAGCAGAGAGAGAGAATGAGAAAGTGAGAGCAAGTGAGCGAGAACAAGAAACCTATGGTTGTAGGATTTTGTCAAGGCTTAAAAGTATTGTGTTGCAGGTCTGTTCAGCACCAAATAAAGGCAGCAGCAGCAGCAGCAGCAGCGATGTGCTCTGCTTCCTCCAGGCTGTCTGTCTCTCCAGCCTGGCTCTCTCTCCCTCTCTTTTTCTCTCTCTCTCTCTTGCCTGTCTCTCTCCAGGCTCCAGCTCGGCTGGCTGTGTGTCAGAAGCTCTCTCCTTCCTCAAAACACAGAGCCTATAGGAACAGCCAAACCAGCCTTAATGGACCGGCCTTGTCCATATTGCATGTGTTTATACTAAATACCAGATTAAGGGCTTCATAAGGACACAGGGTTTTTAAGGATAAGGATAATGCACAACAAAAGGATGTACAATGGGATTTGGGGTTGATAGTAATTCTACCAGGTGATACAAGGTGTTTTTGTGTGTTTCTTTATAATTGCTTTGGTAACTGTAGGCTTGTGATTTATTGTTGTCCACTCTGTCCCTGTCTTTGCTGGGTTGACGAGGTGACCTTAGTTATCCTGAACATGTGAAATGATTTCATACTGTCGATGGCTCCATATACTCCATTTGTCGTGGTTCACAACTACGTTTGACCTTCCAATAAAGTCTCCAAGCCAATGTTATTTACCTTCAAGGAAGATTACTTTTTCCTCCTTTGAGTAATGAGCATTTCTGAGAACACACACATGTACAAAACCGAAGTGCAGTAACTAACATTCAAAGCCAGGTCCATGTCCACGTGCACCAGATGTTTTCCTGGGTTCCTGTGAGGTGCATGTATACTGAGAGAAAGAGAGAGATTAGTCATTAATGGAGGCTGTTAGCGGTGGTGTAAAGTACTTAAGTAAAAATACTTGAAAGTACTACTTACAGTAAGTAGTTTTTTGGGGTATCTCTACTTTATTTTACTATTTATATTTTTGACTACTTTTAATTTTACTTCACCACATTCCTAAAGAAAATTATGTACTTTTTACGCCATAAATTTCCCTTGGTACACAAAAGTACTTGCTGAATTTTGAATGCTTAGCAGGACCGTAAAATTGCCTAATTCACAAATTTATCAAGAGAACATCCCTGGTCATCCCTACTGACTCTGATCTGGCAGACTCACTAAACACACACTTTGTTTGTAAATGATGTCTGAGTGTTGGAGCATACCCCTGGAAAGAAAAATAAAGAAATAAAAATAATAATAATAATAATTATGCCATCTTTTTTTGCTTTATAAGTAATTTGAAATTATATGTTTAGCAATTACATTTAGTTTTTATACTTAGGTATATTTAGAACCAAAAACTATTAGACTTTTACTCAAGTAGTATTTTACTGGGTGACTAGAGACATTTTCTACTAAGGTATCTTTACTCGTACTCAAGTATGACAATTGGATACTTTTTCCACCACTGGCTGTTAGTTAGTTAGTTAGTGGTGTTTAACGGAGCCTGAAATCCCAGCTGACACCAGCATGTCTTCTTCTTCTTTGGGTTAGAGAGGAGAGCCAGAGAGCCTCGATCAACAGTCAAGAGGATAGCACTGGCCTGGAACACCAAGCACAGACTGTACAAAACTGTACAAAACCAGGCAAAGGGTACGGTGATAAGGAGAGGTGTTTGTTTAGACAGAGACTGGATTTTAATCCGAAATTAACAGTTTAGTTGAACAGCTGTTTAGATCTGTCACAAATTCCAATCTGGTTAAGGAAAACAACAGACATTCCAATTCACAGTCTGACTCTCAGCTATCTTTGTATAGATCGAAATGTAAAGGTAGTCAATAGAATCACATCATACAACACAAAGGATGCCACAACTGTTTAGCACACCTCTGCTCCTACAGTGCGTCCCTGGTGTATTAGTCAGGAGCTGAGGTAATGTTTAGTCTCTCACTGTCCTAACCTTGACAGATCATTGGACCCAGTGCTCAGAAAACACCAAACAGTTTTATGGCTAGAAAATATTGGTGACGGAAGACATCTTCAGAGGAAAGCATCTGCACGAGCCATATTGCTTATTGATCTCCGTTCGAAAAGCGCTGGTTGCACTTCTTTAGATTTATATTGTAAACAACGACTTACAATATCAAATGTGAATTAGCACTTAAATGTTTTCCATCACAGCAGTTCACATTTTGTGCCATTGGTGCAGTATTGGTATTGCAGCGGACTTGCAGAGGTTTATGTGAAGAGAGAAGGAGTCTTAGTGTTTAGTGTTGGTTATTAAAGCAGAGGCAGGCTGTCTGCTCTGTCTCTCTCCTCTGTAGATGCAGCTGACTGACAGAAACACAGCACTGTGCCTTAGGACGGTAACTGGAAACAGTCGAAGGCATAACATCAACCTCAACACTCACACACAGACACACGCAAGGAAACATATAGACACATGTACAGGGCCTTCGGAAAGTATTCAGACCCCTTGGCTTTTTCCACATTTTGTTACGTTACAGCCTTATTCTAAAATGGATTAAAATTGTTTTTTTCTCTCATCAATCTACACACAATACCCCATAATGACAAAGCAAAAACAGTTTTTTTGGAAAGGTTTGCTAAAATCAAAAATATCTAATTTACATAAGTATTCAGACCCTTTACTCAGTACTTTGTTGAAGCACCTTTGGCAGCGATTACTGCCTCGAGTCTTCTCGGGTATGACGCTACAAGCTTGGCACACCTGTATTTGGGGAGTTTCTCCCATTCTTCACTGCAGCTATTTTCAGGTCTCTCCAGAGTCGTTAGATTGGGTTCAAGTCCGGGCTTTGGCTGGGCCACTCAAGGACATCCAGAAACTTGTCCCAAAGCCACTGCTGCATTGTCTTGGCTGTGTGCTTAGGGTCGATGTCCTGTTGGAAGGTTAACCTTCGCCCCAGTCCCAGGCCCAGGTTTTCATCAAGGATCTCTCTGTACTTTGCTCCATTCATCTTTGCCTCGATCCTGACTAGTCTCCCAGTCCCTGCCGCTGAAAAACATCCCCACAGCATGATTCTGCCACCACCATGCTTCACCGTAGGGATGGTGCCATGTTTCCTCTAGACGTGACGCTTGGCATTCAGGCCAAAGAGTTCAGTCTTGGTTTCATCAAACCAGAGAATCTTGTTTTTCATGGTCTGAGAGTCTTTAGGTGCCTTTTGCAAACTCCAAGTGGGCTGTCATGTGCCTATTACTGAGGAGTGGCTTCCATCTGGCCACTACCATAAAGGCCTGACTGGTGGAGTGCTGCAGAGATGGTTGTCCTTCTGGAAGGGTCTCCCATCTCCACAGAGGAACTCTAGAGCTCTGTCAGAGTGACCATCAGGTTCTTGGTCACCTCCCTGACCAATGCCCTTCTCCCCGGATTGCTTAATTTGGCCGGGCGGCCAGCTCTAGGAAGAGTCTTGGTGGTTCCAAACATCTTCCATGTAAGATTGATGGTGGCCACTGTGTTCTTGGGGACCTTCAATGCTGCATTTTTTGGTACCCCTCCCCAGATCTGTGCCTCAACACAATCCTGTCTCTGAGCTCTATGGACAATTCCCTCGACCACATGGCTTGGTTTTCCAAATCATTTCATAATCAATTGAATTTACCACAGCTGGACCCCAATCAAGTTGTAGAAACATGTCAAGGATGATCAATGGAAACAGGATACACTTGAGCTCAATTTCGAGTCTCATAGCAAAAGGGCTGAATACTTATGTAAATTAGGTATCTGTTTTTTATTTGTAATACATTTGCACACAAAAAATAAAACCGGTTTTCGCTTTGTCATTATGAGGTGTGTAGATTGCTGAGGATTGCTTATTTATTTAATCCATTTTAGAATAAGGCTCTTGCATAAGAAAATGTGGAAAAAGTCAAGGGGTCTGAATTCTTTCAGAAGGCACTGTACAAATACGAACACATCAACAGAACAGGATTGGGAAATGCGGATATGATACACATATCACTATAGAGCTATAGGAAAGAGAGAAAGCATTTACACAGACAGATATACACACACAGTAATATTCTCCCAGTTGTATGTGACCCACTTTGCCTCTTTCTCTACGGCAAAGACATTATCGCAAGCTGTCTTTTGTACCTCTAGGAGAAACTCCTCATTGTACTTTGCTCTAATCAAATTAAAATGTGTATGAGACACGACTCCTCCGAACATCACACCGAACCTCCAGGATACGGGAGAGATTATTGAAATTCAATCAGATGTAATTAAATATTTACAACCGTCTTGACAATCGCAGGCTACACACGCACATCACACACGTACACAAACACACACACACAAACACACACAAACACAAATGAAAAACACAAGGATCCTTTCAGGAAACTCACTTCTCATTTGCATCCTATGAAAACTTCTCTGTCAACAACAGCTGTATTAATCTCCAGCTGGTGTTGGTGGAACAGGCTGATCCAGTCAGTCAGGATTAGGAAGGAACGTCAGTCATCCAGCCAGCCAGCTAGTCAGACTGGTCCCAGTCAGTAAGTCAATGAAAGTCAGTCTGTCGGACTGAACAGCAGAGAGCCAAGTGTGGATAAGAGAAATTCAGCATCTGGATCTTAACAAGTTGGAGGTTCATCTGGAAGGTATAGGCCTTCACTCAGAGCCTAACACACGACCTTTGAAGCCTCTGTGAAGGCTTGGATTTGTGTCTTTCATGGAATCCGAGCCCCTGGCTGAAAACCAGGACCTTGGACAGTACCACCTAATGTAGCAGGAGTCTGGTTATATGGTGCTGTCCAAGGGACTGATATCATCTCTTTTTATGTGTTTTCACTTGCATTAGATCCGTAGCCCGTTGCAGGGTAACCCGTTGCAGGATACCCTTTGCAGGGGAACCCTTTGCAAATTCTTCAGCATCATAATCTTGCAGTTCATTAAATATTGACCAGGTGTACTGCTCTGCATATATACAGTATATTGTTGTATAATTATGGAATCCCTTCCACCATAATACATACAGCCAGCAGCATACACATATGGAGTCAGTCAGACTATTATTTCTGTCCTAACTGTCTGAGCAAATGCCTTAATCAACTCTGCATCAATACATTCATATGCATATGTTATTATAATCAAATCCCATTGAGACTGTCTATAAATCATTTGATTTGGTTTACTTATGTATATCAGGTGTTTACCTATTAGATATGTATGAGGAACTTACATGTGAACAATTAGACACTTTAAAGTAGATGGTCTAGAAGAAAAGAAACAACTTTTTCTGTCTGTCAGTTTTTGGCATATAGAACAGAATAATTAAATAAACGTAATACAAAATAAGGTATGATAAATCTTACTTCCTTGAATAAATTGGATGACTTTGAAAACCAAACCGTCTATATTAGCAAGTGATGGTTCTTTCATGTATTTCATTTATTCTTAAAATATTTCATGATAAAAAGTATCTCATGTAAATTATTCTAAAACTTTTCCCACAATGCCTCCCTTCTTCGCGTGTCATCATCATCTTCGTCTCTCAGGACTGGAGGTCAGCATTGTGCGACAAACACAAGCACAAAAATAAATGAGATATTATAGAGAAATGAGTAAGTATTCCACGCCTTTTACAATGCAATACTGCAGCAATCAGCAGGATCCAAAGGCTGCTCATTGACTAAAGTGACAAAATCTCTGTCTGTGATGAGCTCAATTTTTGATAGATAGTGACTCTCAGGCCGGAATTCAATCAGTTGCATTGAGGGTTCAGTCAGATTGTTTATGCTGTGTCAGAGTTGTTAACCACATTAAAACCGTACACTGCAAGACACTCTCACAGGCATCTGTAAAATATTACCATTAAATATTTAAACATAACTCAAGAGCATTTTTTGATAGATTGGGAGATTAGAGGTATGAGAGGGGAGAAGCTACTTGTCATGAGAACAGAAAGAGAGCAGGACAAACCAGCGTTAGAGAGCTTGTTTTTCACGTTCTATGGCTGCCATTTTGTGACCACGTTATTCATGTCGAATAAGGTTCTCTACAAAGGTACAACATATAAAACTGTTAAATATATACGTTTTAGGCCTTTCAAAATACATTTAATGCAATTTGTCTTTTCACCACCCGCCCGCCTCAATCAGAAATGACAGTTTCAACATTCTCATTTCGCCTCATTGATGATCAGTAGTTTTGCTCTTTTACCGTTTTTACCAACCATGCTTATTGCAATGTGTCCCAATTTGTAGCTTTTGAAAAATGCAAATCAGATTTTTTTTAATACATAGATATATGTTTACATATATCTCCAGTTTCAAAATACAGTGGGTGGGTTTAGTCAGAGAAAAAAATGCCAGCAAATTGTTTAAAGGTAACTCCTTTGATTGTATGCGTGTCCCACTAGACTCCATAGTCTATGTTCAGAATGACATAAAGCCCAACATCTACAGCTATGAGGGCCGTCATTGTTGTGGAGCGAGAAAAACAAGTATCCATTTCTCTTTCGTCCATCTCGTCTTACAATAAACTGTTATTTTTTTTCCCTCTTTGGTCTATAAAAATATGGAGAGTGCCAAAGGTGTACTCCTCCAGCAGAAGGCTATTCACAGCAGAGCACAGGGCGAGCAGTGAGCATGTCATCCGGTCCAGTCTGGTCCATAGTCTGGATAAATCCAGTCCAACGTTTGGTCCAGTCCATAGTCTGGCGCTAGGTCAGACTCATCAGAAAGCCTCGGGCCAGGTTCACAATAATCCTCTTCTTTGGGATACATCTCTCTGTCCCATTGCAGTCTAACAGAAGCAGGTATGGTTGAAGTAAGTGGTAGTCCTCTGTCCATGAACATTAGCAGACAGGAGCTGAACAGTACAGTAGTCGATCTAAATGGCTCCATAGACACCACTCTCTCCCTCTCTGGACAAGGCGCTGAAGGAAACCAGACCTCCACGGCACTAGAGGGTGCCGTGGAGGGCTCATTTACAAAGCAGACGGACGCTAATAGAAGGGGGCAGACGGGACATGTTGATCCAATGACAGACAGTGGGTTATCTACAGCAGGTGGTCATTGGTTGGTCGGAGCCGCAGAGGGGTGGAGCCAGGAGTCAGGGCACAGGAAACATGAAATAGCTTCTCCAGAGTCAAAGATGAGACCTCGCTCTCGACTTCAAGTGCCCCCAAACCCTCCAGTGTTGGCTGTCGTTGACTGTGTTTAAGAGACCTGCAGATCAACGAGAACACAAGTTCTGTCAGAGTACAGGATAATCAATGCTAGCTAATCACAGACAATCCTTAAACAGTGCTAAGTTGCTAAAACTTCAAAACATGCTAAATAAATCAATGCTTGTGGTAGAAGTTGCCCAGGCCATAACCACAGACAGATCTAGGATTAGATTACCAAATGCCAAATCTCAATGTTGACATTGAAGGGGGTGAAGAATACCTTGGACAAGTTGTTAGGGTCCACATCTACCTACTCCGCAATGACTGTCCCTAAATGAACGTTGTATATTTCACTCCCATTATTCCCATAATAGATACTGTATGTGGAATTTATTCAAATGTCTACAGCTCTGAAAGGAAGTTATGAAGAAATTAGACAGTCCCATACTAATCATTGTCAACAACAGTATGTTCTGGCATTCAAATATTGTGAATTCTGCCGGGGCATTAAACCATAGTAACAAAACAAGTCTTACAGTGCAGAACTGTAAAACAATTAATCAGCCTCACAGAAGAAATCTGGAGAGAGAAAGAAAAGTGTAGCTGGTCGGCACGCCATCTGGCCTATGTGTGGTCTCCAGCCAACGTGATAAAGGCATTGATGCTTTCCAAGATTGCCGGGGCTGCTTCATTTCTAATAATGAACCCTTGACAATTACACAGAGTGCAAATTGCCATGAAAGGGGGCAGGTGTTAGATTAAAACTGGGGATATCTGGGGATAAAAACAACAGGAATGGAGCAATCAGCAACTAAATGAACCTGCGTCATTTAATAGGATAATGTCACAGTGTAGTGTACTCAGTGGCTGCAGAGGAGAAGGTATGGAGGGAATGACCCAAGAGTATCCGGGCTAAGAAGAGGGGCATGTCTCCCACTAATACACCCAGTGCAGCACCAGCCAACCTGCCAATTAGCGCCATTAGAGATGCTGTTGCCGCGTCATTATGGCAGTGACAGTCACGCTGCCCTCTAGTGGTAAAATAAGGTTTACACTGAGACTGCATTGCAGTAACACAGTGGACGGAATAGACAACAATGTGGTGGTGGTATGACATGGAAATTAAGCATTAATTTGTTTGTTTGTTGGTTCATTCATTTGTTGATTTATTTGTTTGTTTGTTTGTTCTTTCGTTAATGAATTAATTAATCCATCCATCCATCCATTCATTCAACATAGGCTAATGGCGAAAACATGGTAGCCTAGTACAGTAGTGGCAGGGTGTCTCTGTGATATCTCAGGAGAATTTGAATGCAAATGACTTTAAATAGACCGCAGGCAGTGAGACTCTGTCTGTGTTGGCTTCCCTTTCTCTTCCACTACAAAATCTCTCTCACACTGGCCGTGGTAAAATATAATATTGCAAATCTTGCACTCAAATCTGATCTCTATAAAAATGGAAACTGGCTATTAATGTATAGCATGATTATTGAATAGGTTTACATAGAAAATATGTTATTTCTTAATCTTATACTGGGGAAAGGGAAAGGGGTGGTCCCTAGTCAGTTGGACAACTGAATGCCTTCAACTGAAATGTGTCTTCCACATGTAACCCAACCCCTTTGAATCAGAGTAGTGTATCTCCAGGAACAGATGTCTGATGCTTAGGAGAATACTAAAGGCAATCCTGCTGGCCAAAAATATATATTCTGCTTTAGCTGCCCAACGTTCAGGGTGACCCAAAACAAGAGCATCAATGAGATGTTACTTTATTGACAATAGCACAAGGTGTAGCATTTTCACGGCACAAATGTTTTTAGGACGCGACAGAACTTCGGGGGAAATTCAAATGGCGTGAACTACTGTGCTGTTACAGGGAAATAGAACGAAACAATCAATAGCTATCAGTATTCTCTTGAATAAGAAAAACAACTTATGGAAATAAAATATGGCTTGAGGCCATATTTTGATGCCTCTCTCTCTCGCTCTCTCTAATAAAGGCTGATTTGTGCCCCAAAATAGTAATAAAGGGATAATATGATTTAGATTGATAAGTGACAGAGCGTGTAACTAGGCCTATATTAAAGTGCCTGAGGAAGATGTGATCAAATGATTGAGGTGAGGTACTATAGGATAGACACGTTAGTATGATTTAGATTGATAACAGAGAAAGTAGGACTAGTAGAATCAGGGCATGAGGAAGATGTGATCAAATGCTACCAGGGCTGATTGAGGATCTTTATGTTAGACGTGTGTGTGTGTTTGATATTCCCCAGACACTCCCCATGTTCTCGCAGGAGAAGAAAGTTCAAAGCTATCAGTGCTGTTATCTTAATCAGCGCTTTCATATTACATTTCATCCACACATCAAATAAACTAACGCTGTTTTAAGCCCAGTGTAAATACACATCACACAGTGTACAGCACATTAGGTCTCCAGAGATCAAAGTTTGTGTTTGTGTACAGTATGTTCACTTTTATTCCACCGTGACTAACTTTGGGAAACCCTGTTTTAGGGTACATATTTTAAATATTAAAAAGGTACAATCATCACAGTTTCACTCTCAAAAAAAGGGGTACAATGTAAAAGTACATTTCTGTTGCAAATGTGTACGATAATTATTACCATCATCATACTTTCCTGCATGCTCTACTGCAGGTGGATAAAAAAAAAGGTTTTTAATATCTGTGTTTTTGCAGGTACATTCATTGATTGATTCATCTTTTGCTACACAAAGATAAATAACATACATTTTTCTAAACTAAACCAATACATTTGAAATATTTTTTGCCTCCGTTACTGAAATGGTTGTTCAAGTTTAAATGGCTTACAGTGCATTCAGAAAGTATTCATACCCCTTGCCTTTTTCTGCATTTTGTTGTTTCACAACCTGAGTTTAAAATGGATTAAATTGTCACTGGCCTACACACAATACCCCATAATGTCAAAAAAGTGGTATTAAGTTTTTGGAAATTCTTACAAATGTATTAATGAAAATCTGAAATGTCTTGAGTCAATAAGTATTCAACCCCTTTGTTTCAGCATTCCAAAATATGTTCAGGAGTAAAAATGTGCTTAACAAGTAATAATAATTTGCATGGATTCACTCTGTGTGCAATATTCGTGTTTAACATGATTTTTGAATGACTGCCTCATCTCTGTACCCCACACACACAATAATCTGTAAGGTCACTCAGTCAAGCAGTGAATGTAAAACACAGATTCAACCACAAAGACTAGGGAGACCAATGCCTCGCAAAGAAGGGCTCCTATCGGTAAATGGGTAAAAATGAAAAAAAGCAGGCATTGAATATCTCTTTGAGAATGGTGAAGTTATTAATTACACTTTGGATGGTGTATCAATGCACCCAGTCACAACAAAGATACTGTACAGGCATCCATCTTAACTCAGTTGCCAGAGAGGAAGGAAACCGCTCAGGAATTTCAGCAAGGACAATGGTGACTTTAAAAAAGTGTGTGGTTGTGTTAGGAGAAAACTGAGGATGGATCAAGACTAATTACGTAACTGACAGAATGAAAAGATGAAAGCCTGTACAGAATAAAAATATTCCAAAACATGCATCCTGTTTGCAAAAAGGCACGAAGGTAATACTGCATAAAACATGGCAAAGCAACACTTTGTATACAGAGCAAAAAGTTACGTTTGGAACAAATCCAATAGAACACATTACAAAGTACCACCTTCCAAATTTTCAAGCACAGTGGTGGCTGCATCATGTTATGGGTATGCTTGTAATCGTTAAGGACTGGGGAGTTTTCTGGAAAAATGTTTTACGTAATAGAGCTAAGCACATGCAACATACTAGAGGAAAATCTGGTTCAGTCTACTTTATACCAGACACTAGGAGATTAATTCACCTTTCAGCAGGACAATAACCTAAAACACAAGGCCAAATCTACGCTGTAGTTGCTTACCAAGAAGACAGGGAATGTTCCTGAGTGGCCAAGTTACAGTTTTGACCTAAATGTGCCTTAAATTCTATGGCAAAACCTGCAAATGGTTGTCTAGTAATGATCAACAACCAATTTGACAGAGCTTGAAGAATTTTGAATAAGAACAATGGGAAAATGTTGCACAATCCAGGTGTGGAAAGCTCTTAGAGATTTACCCAGAAAGAGCTGTACAGCTCTAATCTCTGCCAAAGGTGCTTCTACAAAGTATTGACTCAGGGGTGTGAATACTTATGTAAATTAGATATTTCTGTATTTCATTATCAATACATTTGCAAAACAATCTAAAAACATATTTTTACTTTGTCATTATGGGGTATTGTGTGTAGATGGGTGAGTGGAAAAAAAATCTATTTAATACATGTTGAATTCAGGCTGTAAAACAACAAAATGTGAAATAAGTCAAGGGGTATGAATACTTTCTGAAGGCACTGTAGGTAGTCTCCTCACACTGTTTCTAACCCTGACTGTCTTTATGAATGCAGGTTTCATATGAATACAAATTCTAATTGTTGGATATCCTAACGTTGACTGGATTCCAATAGGAATTACAAATCACTTTGCAAGCCAGCATAATGTGACTTGAAGGTAGGATTGCAAAATTCTTGTACATTTCCTAAGCTTTACAGAAATCCTGGTTGGAAAATTCCTGGGGAAAAAAGGAAATCCCTCAACTATGATTTTATGAACATCTCTTAAACTTACTTGCAAGGTCTGATGTGGACAGTAATATATGAGTTTCGGGCCACTGTGTTAGGGTAAAGGTAGGCCTCAAAATAAGGCCTTATGAGATATGTAATGTATTATCATAAAGACTTTAATTTTAATGATAATATACACCGAGGAACTCACTTGCTGAAAGCCACAGGACTGAAAACAAACTAATTCTACAACCATGTCACTAACAAATACAGTCATGGATGGTAACTCTACAATTAATCTAAAAGTACAAAGGAGGGTACCACTCCAATCACAAATGGTTGTTCAACTTTAGGAACAAATCTAATCCTTTTTTTCTGAGTGTAGGTAGCATTAGTAAGTTGGCTATTTTTGCTATTCTATAAAGTATCATCTCACTCACCACCTAATGTTTATGTCTTTAAGGGCTTTCAGCCCACGTAACTACAATTAGTCCGAACCTAGACATACCGTACTGTCTGAGATACATATAGGATGACTGAATCAACAGACAGTAAACATAAACAAAACATAAACCGAGACTGAGACTATCGACTGTACATTTTGTTCTTTACAAATAATATTGTGAAAAAGCACTGTCTTGCTTTACAACTGGCTTCATTCATTTTCATGACAAGATAAGTAAAATTTACTCAGAGACTTTTCTGTTTCATCAAGACATACTGGCAGTATCTAGACCAGTCTATACGGTTCTGGTCGTATACTGTGTGTGCGTGTGTGTGTGGTGTCTCGTTCATTCCTCTGTGTGGATACAAGGCTCTGTAATGGGTGTAATAATTTAAAAACAACATACAGTATAAGACATGTCAATATAATGGGACAGAACTCAATGGCTCTTCCTAATGCTATACACATGGATTTTTTGTGTTGCAAAACGGACTCTGGGGGCCTTTGAGCTCAAGGCGAGGAGTTTCAACACTTCAATAGAAATAGAATTGCAACACTAATATATTATATTATATTATTACCAGTGTATCTTAGTGCACACTTGTCAACACCATGCCTCAACACTATAATTCTGCCAGAATCATAAAAACAACATTGGTTAGGTTCGACGTTTGTTTTCCCGTTATGTTTTGATGCCGATTCCTGTGTTGATGGATTCATTCTGTACCTTGCTTCGTGGATAATGCCCACCATGGTTTAGAGTTGGTTGTGTAGGTTGCTCATGTCTGTAGTAATGGACCAGTGGTGGTGGTGGTGGTGGTTGGTGGTATGGGCTGAGGCTGTCTGTCATGGTCACCAATGCTCTCCTCCGCCATGGTACTGTCAGCGGAATGGAGGGCCCCCAGGGACTCCAGTCACGTCATAGAGCCTGGAGGGAAATCACAGAGAGGAGGAAGGGGAAGGAGTCATTTAGTCGTTTTCAAACCAGAGTGTGACCACAATTGACCAATAGAATTGGAGCAATATGCCCCACAGGTCAAAAGCCTACTGTGCAGCTACCGTAAAGAATAATACAGTAACAAAAAAATAAATCGATGTGAGATCTCTCTACAAGTTTTCCAAACCATGAAATACTTTTCAAAATGAAGGAGGTGACACGTGTGTGTGTGTGTGTGTGTGTGTGGGTGTGGTGGTGTGTGTGTGTGTGTGTGTGTGTGTGTGTGTGTGTGTGTGTGTGTGTGTGTGTGTGTGTGTGTGTGTGTGGTGTGTGTGTGGGTGTGGTGTGTGTGTGAGAGAGTAAGTGTGTGGGTGTGTGTGTGTGTGAGGGTATGTGCCTCTTTCTAGCTCATGGTTTGAATCATGCACGGCTCCTCCATGCAGTCTCAGGGAGGGAGGCTTGGCGGCGTGGGTGGCTAATGGTTTGCAGCGGCTGAGTCTGTTTGCATGGCAGCCGGAGCATCTGTCCTCTCTGCAGTGATTCTGTTCAAGCCTCAACTGGATGTGTCCTGCACGGCATGCCAGCCATGTGTGTGTGTTTCTGTCGTACCAGCCGGCCCAAAGGGATCAATTACACAGCAAGGCAAGGCAGGCCGTATCGTATCAAACCCTGCACTACCAGCACCACACCGCCGGGAATCCTTCCAGTATACACAGCCTATAGTACTATACAGCCTCTCTAATGAGTTAGCTAGGACTGGGACTATGGATGATCCAAATCCAAGGATGCGTTACACACTCTGTTCAACACAGTCATACAGTATAAATACACTTTTTAGAAAAAAGAGAACACGTTTTTTTCCCCTAAAAGGTAGTGTGTGCGAATATAAACCAAGAAAATGTATTCCCATTCAAAATAATTTTTTCCCTAACCTCTAAACCTGAACCTAATCATAACCCTTAACCTCACCTTAACCTCAAAATGCTAACCCTAAACATAAACCTAACTTCTAATCTAACCCTTAACCCTGATTGTAACTCTAACCCTCATTGTAACCCTAACTCCTAAGCCTAAAAAATATATTTTCCTTGTGAGGTCCGGCGAAGTGTCACAAATGTTTTCCTTGTTTACTTTCCTAGTGTGGACTACACACACACACCACACACACACACACACACACACACACACACACACACACACACACACACACACACACACACACACACACACACACACACACACACACAAAGAACACTAAGAGGTAACACCCCCTCAGGCGTCCTGAGTGGTGCAGCGGTCTACGACACTGTGTCACAGTGCTTGAGGCGTCACAACAGACCCGGGTTCGATCTTGGACTGGCCGCAACTGGGAGACCCATGAGACGGCGCACAATTGGCCCAGCATCATCCAGGTTAGGGGAGGGTTTAGCTGGCCGGGATGTCCTTGTCCCATCGCGCTCTAGCGACTCCTTGTGGTGGCCCGGGCGAATGCACGATGACACGGTCGCCAGTTGTACTGTGTTTCCTCTGACACATTGGTGCGGCTGGCTTCCGGGTTAAGCGAGCAGTGTGTCAAGAAGCAGTGCGGCTTGGCAAGGTCGTGTTTCGGAGGACGCATGGCTCTCGATCTTTGCCTCTCCGGAGTCCGGACGGGAGTTGCAGCAATGGGACAAGACTGTAACTACCAATTAGATATCACGAAATTGGGGTAAAAAAAAAAACACTGTGGGATCATCCTTTCCTCACCATTTTCTCAGTCCTAACACACTGAGTCCTTCACTTCCTTGATTAGCAACCTCTCCACACCACGTCTGCTGCTGTGAAACAGCCCTGATTACAGTGTGGTGCATAATCACAGGCTTTCTCTCAGTGGATGCCACCGACACCACTCTCTATTATGTAGTTAAATACCCCAATCAGGAGCGAGCTAATGGATTCACTGATTAAATTCATCAACTGCCACTTAAGAGGCTACCCCTCTATGTATGGTATAATCAGTGTGTGTGTGTGTGTGTGTGTGTGTGTGTGCGTTTTAGTTTATTAGGATCCGCATTAGCTAATGCACATGTAGCAGCTACTCTTCCTGGGGTCCACACACAACGCACTGTGACAGTTATAGACATAGGTATAGTGCGTTCGTGTGTGTGTGTACATGTGTACCCGTGGCTACCCCTCCATGTATGGTAGAATCAGTGTGTGAAGACGAGAAGTGGCAAGTGCCTTTCTAGGGCCGACAAAATAAAGTGTGTGTGTGTGTGTGTGTGTGTGTGTGTGTGTGTGTGTGTGTGGTGTGTGTGTGGTGTGTGTGTGTGTGTGTGTGTGTGTGGTGTGTGTGTGTGTGTGTGTTGTGTGTGTGGTGTTGTGTGTGTGTGTGTGTGTGTGTGTGTGTGTGTGTGTGGTGTTAAATAGTTTTCACTGAGTCAGAAGGTTCAATTGAGACGAGCCTCATTCTCAATTTTTTGGACTCAATGTTTGTTCTAAATGGAACTTAAAGTCTGAACAAATCTTTGAGAAATTAGTTGGATAACAAGTGAATGTTTTGGTAAAGCTTTGAGGGATAGCGTTTAGCTGAGGAAGTGTAAACATGAATGCGCATGGCTTGGATATGCTGTATACTACGCTGTTGTATTCACCTCAGGAACCACTTTGTTCCCAAAGAAGTTTCCTGCCAGGAGAAAGCAAGTTCATGCATTTATCACTTCCTGCCAAGATGAAATGTTCTCTTGAAAACCTCAGCCTTCTCACAAAGGTAAAATGGTCCAGAACCATGAAAGACAATGGCCACAACCTGATGTGTTCCAATTTGAAAAAATGGTATCTGTCAGACTGATAGGTTCAAGCTTTTTCTTCCCCCTTCTTGTCTCTCGCTCTCTCTCTTCCTTTGCCTTCTCCCAAACTCCTTTGAATTGTTTATCCTATTAAATTGTCAAGAAATATTGTCAGATATAACCTAAGGTGATTCTTCTCTTTAACTTATTTTTCCCAGCATGCATTTGTTCCCTGTGATGAGAAAGAGTGAAAGAGAGACAGTTCTCTCTGTTTTATCTGCCAGTACAATGGAGGAGACAATAATGTGAAGCATCCACAGAGAGAGAGAGAGAGAGAGAGAAAAAGAGAGAGAGAGCAATAAGCAATTTAGCTTAAAGAAATTTAGCTGAAAGAAGATATCAAGGATGACTGCTGAAACTAAAATTATATCACCATCAGAGAGATGTCTCTGAAATGCAGTTAACCATGTTAGACATTAGCGTGTGTGAGAAATACACATTTAAATCCTCTGTGGGGGTATTGGGGTAGGTACAGTACTTAGTGATTGCTAAATTGGACTTTCATTGCATCATGTAGGTCTTATGGTTAAAAACAACATTGAAAAGCAGGTGTCTATGTTAAACAGTTTTGTTATATTTCAGACTTCTGTGACTCTATATATGCCATGATACAGATGTCTTCTTTTTTAAAGCCCATAACCATGTGTGTGAGGTGTATACTTTTGTTTCAAAGTAGATTTGTTTAAGACTACCACTAATCACTCTGTGTGACCCTGATTTAGCCCACTGAAGGACAAGTTACTTCACCCTAGATTTACATGAAGAGGGGCAGAGTCTGGGAGAGAGTGATTGGCATATCCTTTTTTTCTATTTTTCTACGCTCTGCAGATGACAAACTGAACTGCCATTTCTGATTGACCTTCAACATCCACACACACTGTGAACCACAAAAAGCCTCTAGGCCTCAGAAAGGATCAGAATAGGCCACCAGTATCAAACCAAACAAAAATGATGCATCAATGAGATGGTTGGATTTGAAGAAAAGTTATAGTTTTTTACCACAATATTTACATTTTTTAAAGCCTTAAATTGGCAGGCCTCAAAGGAATTGAGTCACTATATACTGTAAGCTTGGTCAAAAGCCCCAGTGCCTTGTCTGTCCATGTTCACAACCAGCACCTGGGAGATTGACTGCACATGTCACAGAGGCAGGCAGGCAGGCAAGCAGAGAGAGAGAGAGAGAGAGAGAGAGAGAGAGAGAGAGAGACAGGCAGGTAGGTAGGCACTAGAAAGGTGGATAGGCAGGCACGCCGTTAGGCAGGCAATCACGAACCCACGCGCACACACTACACACACACACACCCAGCCAGTGCATCACTTCACATAGACAGCTCGTCCCTAGCCAACTATGGCCCCTGACCGTCCATTTGACGTACAATATGGAGCAGTCATGAATACCTGTCATCTCTCAGCCTCTCGGAGCCAACATCAACACAGAAACACACAAACAGCCTTCTTACTTGGTTCGAAATAGACCCACCCAACCTTCTCTCTGTACCTCACATCTGTCATACACAACAGACGTATAGCTCGGGAATTCTCTGTGTGTTAACGTCTACAGTATGCAATGCTATAAGAGGTTTGTGGGGCTCAACTTGCGATATAGGGTAAGAGAGAGACTCGATAACGAACTGTATCAATTGGATGTAACTCTTTGAAAATGCTACACGGATATGAGTCACGGCATTGGCGTGACTCGGCGCATCTCTTCAGGAGAAGGAGTAAACAAGTTAGACTCAGCTGATGACTTAAATATGACAGATTAATTAGTGATGGGGCCTACGCTGGTCAGAGTTCACGAAGGGCGGGTGGGGAGGCAAATTGGGGAGAGAGAGACAGCTGCGTAACAAATGTGCCCAAATGAACAGTATTAAATTACTAATGAGTGGAGGCAGGATAGTGTTTGCGACACAGGGAGAGAGGGAAGCGACGGTGGGTGTGTGCACTGCAAAACTTTCCCCTGTAAATTTACATTATTATACTGGCAGCAGACATGCCAGCTAAATGAATGAATACATGAATTGGATTCATTGAGGGGAGTCAGGGTTTGTATTTTACAGCATTTTACTGTAACTGCATGGGATTGGTGCAAGCAGGTTGGCTGCTAGGTAATGTTTTTTCATATCACAGCATATCAAATATATACAGTACATATACACTACTGTTCAAAAGTTTCGGGTCACCTAGAAATGTCCTTGGCTTTGAAATTTTTTATTTTTTTTTGTCCATTAAAATGACAAATTGATCAGAAATAGCAGCTTCATTAAATAGTACCCGCAAAACACCAGTCTCAACGTCAACAGTGAAGAAGCAACTACAGAATGCTTTTCTTTAAAAAACAAGGACAAACTTTTGAACGGTAGTGTATATACACTGTACATTAAATATGTATGAATATCTTACACTTCTAGAGGCCTTAACAAAGGCTTCCAAATTTGCAGTGCCTACAGAGCAAAACATAGCAAATACTCAACCATTGAAGGTTTGAGGCTTATTGACACTCGAATCTGTCACCTACACACAGTTTGTTGTTTGAAAGCTACTAACACATATTAGTTCAATTGGTACAGCCCTCTCACTCATGGGTGTAACAAAAGTAGCCTTTTAGAAGGCATGCTTCAAAATATGTTAATGACCTTTAAAAAAAACAATACCATGCAACCACTAGAGGTCAAACGTTTTTTTGTGATCCAGAAGTACGGTACACTGTAATCCCCAAGGCATGTTTAAGTCAAATATCTATAGTAAGTTGTAATCAAAGTCAATGAAATTACTACTAAAATGTTTTTGTGGTACTGACTCAAAACTAAATGAGAATTCACACCAACTACATTTTTTAAAGATATAATGAAAAATTAACTTGCTCTACTTCAGGTGGATTTTTTGGGAATTGTTTTTAATAAATGTGTTTTTGCATGTACAGTTGAAGTCAAAGGTTTACATACACCTTAGCCAAATACATTTAAATTCAGTTTTTCACAATTCCTGACCTTTAATCCTAGTAAAAATGCCCTGTCTTGTTAGGATCACCACTTTATTTAAAGAATATGAAATGTCAGGATAATAGTAGAGAGAATAATTTATTTCAGCTTTTACTTCTTTCATCAAATTCCCACACTCAATTAGTATTTGGTATCATTGCCTTTAAATTGTTTAACTTGGGTCAAACGTTTCGGGTAGCCTTCCACAAGCTTCCCACAATAAGTTGGGTGAATTTTGACCCATTCCTCCTGAAGGAGATGGTGTAACTGAGTCAGGGTTGTAGGCCTACTTGCTCGCACACGCTTTTTCAGTTCTGCCCACAAATCACACATTTTCGATAGGCTTGAGGTCAGGGCATTGTGATGGCCACTCCATTACCTTGACTTTGTTGTCCTTAAGCCATTTTGCCACAACTTTGGAAGTATGCTTGGTGTCATTGTCCATTTAGAAGACCCATTTCCACCAAGCTTTAACTTCCTGACTGATGTCTTGAGATGTTGCTTCAACATATCCACATAATTTTCCATCTTCATGATGTCATCTGTTTTGTGAAGTGCACCAGTCCCTCCTGCAGTAAAGCACCCCCACAACATGATGCTGCCACCCTCGTGCTTCACGGTTGGCATGGTGTTCATCGGCTTACAAGCCTCCTCCTTTTTCCTCCAAACATAACGATGGTCATTATGGCCAAACAATTCTATTTTTGTTTCATCAGATCTTTGTCCACATGTGCAGTTGCAAGCAGTAGTCTGGCTTTTTTATGGCGGTTTTAGAGCAGTGTCTTCTTCTTTGCCGAGCGGCCTTTCAGGTTATGTCGATATAGGACTTGTTTTACTGTGGATATAGATACTTTTGTACCTGTTTCCTCCAGAATCTTCACGAGGTCCTTTGCTATTGTTCTGGAATTGATTTGCACTTTTCGCACCAAAGTACGTTCATCTCTAGGAGCCAGAACGTGTCTCCTTCCTGAGCGGTATGATGGTTGCGTGGTCCCATGGTGTTTATTCTTGCGTATTATTGTTTGTACAGATGAACGTGGTACCTTCAGGCATTTGGAAGTTGCTCCCAAGGATGAACCAGACTTGTGGAGGTCTACAAATATTTTTCTGAGTTCTTGTATTTCACCTTTATTTAACCAGGTAAGCAGGTTGAGAACAAGTTCTCATTTATAACTGCGACCTGGCCAAGATAAAGCAACGCAGTGCGACACAAACAACAACACAGTTACACATGGAATAAACAAGCGTACAGTCAATAACACAATAGGAAAAATAATCAAGTCTTTATACAGTGTGTGCAAATGGCGTGAGGAGGGAAGGCAATAAATAGGTCATAGTAGTGAAGTAATTACAATTTAGCAAATTAACACTGGAGTGATAGATGAGCAGATGGTGATGTGCAAGTAGAAATACTGGTGTGCAAAAGAGCATACAAGTAAATAAAAACAATATGGGGATGAGGTAGGTAGATTGGGTGGGCTATTTACAGATGGGCTATGTACAGCTGCAGCGATTGGTTAGTTGCTCAGATAGCTGATGTTTAAAGTTAGTGAGGGAAATATAAGTCTCCAGCTTCAGAGATTTTTGCAATTTGTTCCAGTCATTGGCAGCAAAGAACTGAAAGGAAATGCGGCCAAAGGGGGTGTTGGCTTTGGTGATGACCAGTGAGATATACCTGCAGGAGTGCGTGCTACGGGTGGGTGTTGTTATCGTGACCAGTGTGCTGAGATAAGGCGGAGCTTTACCTAGCATAGACTTATAGATGACCTGGAGCCAGTGAGTCTGGCGACGAATATGTAGCGAGGGCCAACCCACTAGACCATACAGGTCGCAGTGGTGGGTGGTATAAGGGGCTTTGGTGACGCACGGATGGCACTGTGATAGATTGCATCCAGTTTTCTGAGTAGAGTATTGGAAGCTATTTTGTAAATGACATCGCCGAAGTCGAGGATCGGTAGGATAGTCAGTTTTACGTGGTATCTTTGGTGGCATGAGTGAAGGAGAATTTGTTGCGAAATAGGAAGCCGATTCTAAATTTAATTTTGGATTGGAGATGTTTAATATGAGTCTGGAAGGAGAGTTTACAGTCTAGCCAGACACCTAGGTATGTGTAGTTGTCCACATATTCTAAGTTAGAACCGTTCAGAGTAGTGATGCTAGTCGGGCGGGCGGGTGGGGGCAGCGAACGTTTGAAAAGCATGCATTTGGTTTTATTAGCATTTAAGAGCAGTTGGAGGCCACGGAAGGAGTGTTGTATGGCATTGAAGCTCATTTGGAGGTTAGTTAACACAGTGTCCAAAGAAGGGCCAGATGTATACAGAATGGTGTCGTCTGCATAGAGGTGGATCAGGGAATCACCTGCAGCAAGGGCAACATTGTTGATATATACAGAGAAAAGTGTCGGCCCGAGAATTGAACCCTGCGGTACCCCCATAGAGACTGCTAGAGGTCCAGACAACAGGCCCTCCGATTTGACACACTGAACTCTGACTGAGAAGTAGTTGGTGAACCAGGCGAGGCAGTCATTTGAGAAACCACGGCTGTTGAGTCTGCCGATAAGAATATAGTGATTGACAGAGTCGAAAGCCTTGGCCAGGTCAATGAAGACGGCTGCACTGTACTGTCTTTTATCGATGGATGTTATATCGTTTAGTATCTTGAGCGTGGCTGAGGGGCACCCGTGACCAGCTCGAAAACCGGATTGCACAGGGGAGAAGGTGCGGTGGGATTCGAAATGGTCAGTGATCTGTTTATTAACTTGGCTTTCGAAGACTTTTGAAAGACAGGGCATGATGGATATAGGACTATAACAGTTTGGAACTAGAGTGTCTTGGCTGATTTCTTTTGATTTTCCCATGATATCAAGCAAAGAGGCACTGAGTTTGAAGGTAGGCCTTGAAATACATACACCCTTTACTGAAATGGTTGTTCCAGTTTAAATGACTTAGGTAGTTCCTCTTAACCCTGGCAGTCATTATGAATAGAGGTTGCGGGTGAATACAAATTGTAGCTGTAAGCCTTAACACTGGCTAGATTCCAATAGAAATTACACATCACTGCAAAGCCAACATAATGTGATTTACAGAAATCCTGGTTGGAAGGTTAATTTTACTATTTTCTTGTAGAAAATAGTAAAAATACAGAAAAACCCTTGAATGAGTAGGTGTGTCCAAACTTTTGAATGATACTGTATATATATTTTATTTTCTAAAATTGGCTGATATTCATTCGTCTCACCTGGCAGCATGAGGTTGGTGCGTGAAACTGAACATTTAAATCTACAGTAGGCAAAGCTATTACTGTAAAGAAATACAGTATGTTAGAGTAATTTTTACAGGAGGCTTCCAGTTACAGTTAACAACCGTAATTTTCAGCATTTTACACATAATGCATTGCAATCTAGAGCATTAATTCTGTAAAACATATTTAAGGTATTTTATTGTGCATTCAACAGTGTTTTACTGTTGTCGTACAGTGTGTGCGTGAGTGAAGCAAGGGAGAGAGGATGCTTTCTCTCCCCAAAATACCTGCCGTGAAGATTCCATCCGCTCCAGTCATTAGCTTTAAGAAGGAACCTTAATTCAAACTAATTACGAGCGATGAACAGGTGAACAAGCCACTGTGTTGTTGGGGAGAAGCATTTTAGGTACGCTTGCTTAGGTGTACCTGGCTGGGGTTGGATTCATTAATATGAGCATTCTGCTGTCTGCTGCCAGCTAGTGTAGCTAACTCTGGGATGGAACTGTGGAACTGTCGGGAGCTAACCACAGCTTGTGGTGTAGTGAGTGAGTGAGTGAGTGAGTGAGAAAGGGTTCACACTGGGTTAAGGCTACACATTAGTGGTTGATGGAATTACAATTGACATTCCTACTCAAGTTTCTAGTAATTCTAAATCGAAGGAGTTACCCCCATTATGTGCTTTCAAATATAGTGATAATGAATATACATTCTGTAAATAAAACTCACCGTAGTGGTTTTGACTCTGCCTCCTGGTTGTGTACAAGTCCATCCAGTTTCTTTGATTAACAGGTCACAGCCCTCATCGTCCAGACATGGGACCATCTCACACCACTGTTTGGTCCGGACGATACTAGCTGTGGAGTGAGGGAGGGAGAAGAGAGATGGCGAGAGATAGGGAGAGAGGAGAATGGAAAGGGAGAAATAGAGAGACATGGTTAACCTCATTTTGGAGGGGTCAAAACACACAACTCTCAGTGTTTAAAACAATAAGCAGGTATTTACATTATTTTCAGACGCTAATTTGGTTCTTTAAACTCAAAGAGTTTTCTGATTGAGGCACTAAAAATAGTTGCGTTCTAGATATATTGAAAGAGTACATGATCTACCAAATAGTTAGCACACAGAGCCAGAGTACTATCAAATATTCTGGTTTTGTCACGCCCTGACCATAGAGAGCCTTTTTATTCTCTATTTTGGTTAGGTCGGGGTGTGACTAGGGGGGGTGTTCCTATCTAGGTGTTTTATTTCTATGTTGGCCTGGTATKGTTCCCAATCAGAGGCAGCTGTTTATCGTTGTCTCTGATTGGGGATCATATTTAGGCAGCCATTTCCCCACTGTGTTTTGTGGGATCTTGTTTTGAGTTAGTGCATGTTGCACCGCTTATGTTATGGTTCGTTGTGTGTTTTGTTTTTGTAAGTTTCACAAAAATAAAGATGTGGAACTCAGAGCACGCTGCGCCTTGGTCCGTCTCTCCACACAGCCGTGACAGGTTTACCTACAGATGTAAATCTTATTTTGATCACCAAGTTGCAGAATAACTTTCCTGCAGTGTATTTGAGGTTAAAAAATGCTTCTGAAGTTTGTCATTTCCACATTAAAATTTCAGACTTGAAAAATGTATCAACTCCTGCAAAAATCTCCAGAAATTAGAATCAACATAATAATTAACATTTCCTGTTGCTGCAGGATTATTTTACTGCTTTAGCAAACTGGCTCAAATTAAGATCCTACATTTGTACATCCAAAATATTATCATTGATTAGCCACAAAAATTGATGATTTTTCTACATCAGCCTTGTCTGGGGTTGTCTGAGTTTGTGATGAGTTTGTGATGATGCACTTCTGAAACATGTACATGGGCCGAAAAGTGTACTTATCCTTATCCAGCTTGACTGTGGACGAATCAACAGATATAGTACGGACTAATAATAAAACTTCTTCTGAAACCAACCAAACTGGCTGTTAAATCCCAGAGCTTTGTATTTGAGGTAGGCTCTTTGGCGTAGGGACTCATCATAAGCAAAAGTCTAATTTTAAAAAGTAGGACACAGTATTCCCACACCTGCACGCCTTCAGACAAATGGCACCCTCAACTAGCCTTCAGAGAGAGAGAGAGAGAGAGAGAGAGAGTTAGAGAGGGAAATAGAGAGATAGACATCTATAGAGAGAGAGATTTATTTCCCATCTGCAAATGAGATTGTGAAACAATGGGAGACAAACGAAACACAGAGGGTGAATTGTTGCAACAAAATACAGTGGGGAGAACAAGTATTTGACACACTGCCGATTTTGCAGGTTTTCCTACTTACAAAGCATGTAGAGGTCTGTAATTTTTATCATAAGTACACTTCAACTGTGAGAGACGGAATCTAAAACAAAAATCCAGAAAATCACATTGTATGATTTTTAAGTAATTAATTTGCATTTTATTGCATGACATAAGTATTTGATACATCAGAAAAGCAGAACTTAATATTTGGTACAGAAACCTTTGTTTGCAATTACTATATAACTACGATATAACTACGACAACATAACCAACAAAAACGGGTCACAACTCCTGCAGCTCTGTCGCACGCTGGGTATGTACATAGTCAATGGTAGGCTTCGAGGGGACTCCTATGGTAGGTACACCTATAGCTCATCTCTTGTCAGTAGCACTGTTGACTACTTTATCACTGACCTCAACCCCGACTCTCTCAGAGCATTCACAGTCAGACCACTGACGCCCCCATCAGATCACAGCAAAATCACAGTCTACTTGAACAGAGCAATACTGAATCATGAGGCATCAAAGCCAAAGGAACTGAATAATTTTAAGAAATGCTATAGATGGAAGGAAACCTATCAAAAAACATTTAGGCAACAACAAATTCAATCCCTTTTAGACAACTTCCTGGACAAAACGTTCCACTGTATTAGTGAGGTGTACTGTAAACTTTGCAGTAAAAACCTAAACAGTATATTTGGCCTCTCAGCTTCCCAATCAAATCTAAAAAATTCTAACAGAAAACCAAAGAAAATTAACAAGAATGACAAATGGTTTGAGGAATAATGCAAAAACCTAAGAAAGATGTTGAGAAACCTATCTAACCAAAAACATAGAGACCCATCAAATCTAAGCCTACGCCTTCACTATGGTGAATCACTAAAACAGTACAGAAATACACTATGGAAAAAGAAAGAACAGCGCATCAGAAATCAGCTCAATGTAATTGAAGAATCCATAGACTAACCACTTGTGGGGAAATTGGAGAACACTAAACAAACAACACAAACAGGTATCTATCCAAAACGGAGATGTATGGGAAACCACTTCTCCAATCTTTATGGCCCTAAAACAAAGAACAAACAGCAAAAATGTATACAAGATCAAATATAAATCTTAGAATCAACTATTAAAGACTACCAGAACCCACTGGATTCTCCAATTACATTGAATGAACTACAGGACAAAATACAAAACCCTCCAACCCAAAAAGGCCTGTGGTGTTGATGGTATCCTCAATGATGGTATTCTCAAAATCCTCTACCACAAATTCCAATTGGCTATACTTAAACTCTTTAACATCATCCTTAGTTCTAGCATCTTCCCCAATATTTGGAACCAAGGACTGATCACCCTAATCCACAAAAGTGGAGACAAGTTTGACCCCAATAACTACCGTGGGATATGCGTTAACAGCAACCTTGGGAAAATCCTGTGCATTATCATTAACAGCAGACTCGTACATTTCCTCAGTGAAAACAATGTACTGAGTAAATGGCAAGGTGGCTTTTTACCAAATTATCGTATGACAGGCCACGTATTCCCCCTGCACACCCTAATTGATGATCGTGGACTTCAGGAAAGAGCAGAGGGAGCACCCCCCTATCCACATCGACAGGACAGTAGTGGAGAAGGTGGAAAGTTTTAAGTTCCTCAGCATACACATCACGGACAAACTGAAAATGGTCCACCCACACAGATAGCGTGTTGAAGAAGGAGCAACAGCACCTCTTCAATCTCAGGAGGCTGAAGAAACTTGGCTTGTCACCTAAAACCCTCACAAACATTTACAGATGCACAATCGAGAGCATCCTGTCGGGCTGTATCACCGCCTGATAAGGCAACTGCTCCGTCCTCAAACGCAAGGCTCTCCAGAGGGTAGTGCGGTCTGCACAACGCATCACTGGGGGAAAACTACCTGCCCTCCAGGACGCCTACAGCACCCGATGTCACAGGAAGGCCACTGCCTGTTCACCCCACCATCATCCAGTAGGCGAGGTCAGTACAGGTGCATCAAAGCTGGGACCGAGAGACTGAAGAACAGCTTCTATCTCAAGGCCATCAGACTGTTAAACAGAAATCACTATCACCGAGAGGCTGCTGCCTACATACAGACTTAAATCACTGGCCATTTAATAAATGGATTTAATAAAGGTATCACTAGTCACTTTAAATAATGCCACTTTAATAATGTTTACATACTCTACATTACTCATCTAATATGTATATACTGTATTTTATGCCATCTATTGCATATTGCCTATGCACGGCCATCGCGCATCCATATATATATTCCATCCCCTTACATTGTGTGTATAAGGTAGTCGTTGCGAATTTGTTAAATTACTTGTTAGATATTACTGCGGAACTAGAAGCACAAGCATTTCACTACACTCGCATTAACATCTGCTAACCATGTGTATGTGACCAATAACATTTTATTTTATTTGTTTAGGCAAACAAACAAACCAAAACAAAGGCAAAGTCTTCTCATGCTTTGATTTCAAAAAAGCTTTTGACTCATATTGGCATGAGGATCTGCTATACAAATTGATGGAAAGTGGTGTTTGGGGAAAAACATACGACATTATGAAATCCATGTACACAAACAACAAGTTTGTGGTTAAAATTGGCAAAAAAACATACACATTTCTTTGGGGTGAGACAGGGAGGCAGCTTAAGCCCCACCCTCTTCAACATATATATCAACGAATTGGCGAGGGCACTAGAACAGTCTGCAGCACCCGGCCTCACCCTAGTAGAATCTGAAGTCAAATGTCTACTGTTTGCGGATTATCTGGTGCTTCTGTCCCCAACCAAGGAGGGCCTACAGAAGCACCTAGATCTTTTGCACAGATTCTGTCAGACCTTTGCCCTGACAAAAATAATGGCGTTCCAAAAAACGTCAAGTTGCCAGGACCACATATACAAATTCCATCTAGACACCGTTTTGCCCTAGACTACACAAAAAAACTATACATACCTCGGCCTAAACATCAGCGCCACAGATAAATTCCACAAAGCTGTGAACGAGCTGAAAGACAAGGAAATAAGGGCCTTCTAACATAAAATTTGACATACCAATTAGGATCTGGCAAAAAATACTTGAATCAGTTATAGAACCCATTGCCCTTTATGGTTGTTAGGTCTGGGGTCTGCTCACAAACCAAGACTTCACAAAATGGGTCAAACACCAAATTGAGACTCTGCATGCAGAATTCTGCAAAAATATCCTCCGTATACAATGTAAAACACCAAATAATGCATGCAGAGCAGAATTAGGCCAATACCAAAATCCAGAAAAGAGCTGTTAAAATATACAACCTAAAAGGAAGCTATTTTCAAACCTTCCATAACTAAGCCATCACCTACAGAGAGATGAGCCTGGAGAAGAGTCCCCTAAGCAAGCTGGTCCTGGAGCTCTGTTCATAAACACAAACAGACCCCGCAGAGCCCCAGAACAGCACCACAATTAGACCCAACCAAATCATGAGAAAACTAAAAGATAATTACTTGACACATTGGAAAGAATTAATAAAACAACAGAGCAAACTAGAATGCTATTTGGCCATAAACAGAGAGTACACAGTGGCAGACCCAAACTGACCCACATTTAAGGAAAACTTTGACTATGTACAGACTCAGTGAGCATAGCCTTGCTATTGAGAAAGACTGCATTAGGCACACCTTGCTCTCAAGAGAAGACAGGCTATGAGCACACTGCCCACAAAATTAGGTGGAAAGTGAGCTGCACTTCCTAAACTCCTGCCAAGTGTATGACCATATTAGAGACACATATTTCCCTCAGAGTACACAGATCCACAAAGAATTTGAAAACAAAATACAATTTTGAAATACCACAGTCTGCCATCACGGCAGCAATATTTGTAACCTGTATGCCACAAGAAAAGGGCAACCAGTGAAGAACAAACACCATTGTAAATGTATTTTCCCTTTTGTACATTAACTATTTGCACATAATATGACATTTGAAATGTATTTATTCTGTGTAATGTTTACTGTCATTTTTGGGGGGGTTTATATCACTTTTGTTTATTATCCTCTTCACTTGCTTTGGCAATGTTAACATATGTTTCCCATGCCAATAAAGCCCTCACATTGAAATCTAATAGAAATTGAGAGAGAGAGAGAATTGATGCAATTTCAATGTTATTTTGTGTATCACCAAATTAGCTTGAGATGATTTTACTGCAACACTGCTCACTGCATCCAAAGTGCTTGACGCAGGCGTTTCAAAAAGCTGTCTGTCAAATATAAGCTCCCTGCCCGCTCAGTCTGTAATTTCAAACATCCTGGTAGTTAGTCATGAGAGAAAAAGTAATTTTCAGAATGACTGTTTAGGACCTTTAACACTGTCAGTGTTGCTTTAACACTGGAGAATTTGCTGTGTGACTGTAACTTACAGAGGTCAGCTTGAATTTCTATTAGAATCTAGCATAGATCATAGAAGCAGTTCCCTCCTATTCATGAGACTAGATAAAACAAATGTACTCTAAAAAACATGTTCTGTGAAGCTTTACAGTGATGAATGTCATTCTAAGATTAAACAACATTGCAAAACACTCGTGATTCTCATTGCCACATTCTGCAATCAATTTAATTAATGTTTTACTTCTGAATTGTTCCATTGCAATAAGAACCACACTGTAGCTATTTGTATCAACACAAACAACACTTGAACCCAACTCAGCAGCCAAAATCAGGAGTGTCGTAACATAACACGCCTTCAGACAAAAGGCCTAATCAGTCCTAATTGTGGATCTAATAGAGAAATGTTGAGCACGAGTAATCAATGCTCAATGGGATCCGCTTCAGGCTGTATTCAAACGAGCGTCTCTTTCAGGCCTGTATATTACGTCGCGTCTCTTTCTCTCCCTGTGCTGTGGTTGTTCACACAATGACCACACAAGAGCACTCAATTATGCCCCTTGACAGGCTTCTCTTGCTTTACATTCACATTCATGCACGCTCGCTCACACATTTTCACTCAAACTCTACATTAAAAAAAATTATGTACCTATATTTAAATAGACATGTCAGTTATGTACAAATTTCTATTTACAATGATGGCCAAAACCGGCCAAACCCGAACGACGCTGGGCCAATTGTGTGCCGCCCAATCACGGCCTGTTGTGATACAGCCTGGATTCGAACCAGAGTGTCTGTAGTGACGCCTCCAGCACTGAGTTGCAGTGCCTTAGACCGCTGCGCAACTCAGGAGCACAACATTTTGGGCCCCCGCCAGCCGCTAGCAGTCATAGACAGATAAATCAATCCCACGCAAAACGCGGAGGCTCTGTTCATGATGGACACGTTTCAGGAGAAAAAGTAATCGAGCTCAGCCCTCGGAGGAAAGAAAGAAAAAAAGAGAAAGAGAGAAAAATTGAAAAATGGCCATTCACTGTGAAATGGGAAACCTGTTGGGAGTTTTTCTCAAGGACTCGCCAAGACAGACGACCCTCAATTGATAAAGACATGGTGTGTCTGGTGCGTGTCCTAAATGGCAACCTATTCCCTACACATTGCACTACTTTTGATCAGAGCCCTACGGAAAATTGTTCCATTTGTGACACCGCCATTGGTACTGTTGACTAACCCCATTCCGTACAAATTTGCACAACCGTGGCATTCAAACGAGGCTGTACGTTCAATTGTGACGTGTCATGACGTAACGTACAGCACGTACAATGCAACTCATTCTGTGTCGTGCAGCCTCTCTTCTCTGGCAGACTAAAACAAGAAAGGGATATGGTAAGGGGGGATACCTAGTCAATTGTACAACTGAATGCATACATTTTTTGCGTCATCATTGCAAGCCATCATGACTCTCAAAAGCCGTGACAGCCGCTGTTTACTTCTGAAGAAAACTTTAGTGCCGCCCTAAACACCTGATTCAAATTCGACACAAACCTTCAAATAGGTATGTAATGACACATTATATAAACTCTTTATAGTGTTTTATTTCAATTTTACAGGTGATAAGTTGGACAGATCGGGTGGAAAAAGACTTTTCCCACACAACATATCTCCCCTTTTCACTATCATGCAGTAGGTTTCGCTTCCCCACCCGCCATTTCCCCACCCACACGCACCCACGAACACAGGCACAACACACACACCACACACCACTAGCAGCTCATTGAACCATCTGACAACATTTGAATCAGATTCAGCCTGCATCTGTAACACCCTCCACATGTCATGATGCCATTCATTCTGCTGGCATTCCTGTGTCGTGTCTTTGGCTATGGCCGGATTAAGTGATATGACATGCTATTCTATAAAATAATTTCTCTGTAATTAATATTACCTGATTAAGCTAATCATGTAAATGTAATTAACTAGAAAGTCGGGGCACCACGAAAGAATGTTTATAGAGCTGTTATCTTCCGAATAAACTCTTAAAGACCTTAAAGACCTTTTACATCAGTAGCAGTCAATTATTAATCGTCACCTTATTCAGTCTATTCTGAAAGTTGTAAATTCTTGGTTAACAAGTTGAATCAGCAATACAAAATTTGGTTTAATTATTTATTTACTAAATACCTAAACAATCACACGGAATTACACACACCCAGGATAGGTCATACAAGAAAAACGTCCCTGGTGGACGGAACCGTTATGACGGCTGGTTACACAAAGAGAGGGGGTTGGGCTTGAATGAAAGAGCGGGAAGACTGAGGAACAAAAAGGCTTTCATTCAAGCCCAACCCCTTTACAAAATAAATGGTCTATTGATTCTGTATCCTCACAACAAAATCTGCAGAGCTTCGATGATTTTATGCCCCAAATATGGTGACAAGAATTCTATATAATAATTTTTGCTGAAAAACACGAAGTCTTGAATCTTGCGTTGTTTTATATATCAACTCATATACCCTGTACCATGGAATCGGTACATCAAAAATCTCTTCCCACCTATTTTGCAATCTGTATGGCACAGTTGTCAAGGGCAAGCGGTGTTATGAAATAAAAACACTCCCCCAACACTCCCCTCTTCCCAGCCCAGTCCAGTAGATGTCATTTGGTTGAGGGAAGGTATCTGTGGATGAGTTCATGTGGCGGTAATAAAAGGTGGAATAACATCATTACACCCACGGTGGGACACTGTGAAATGGTATATCACACTTATGTCAACCAGCCTGAGAGAGGGCTGAGATGATAAATCCTGGCTAACATAGAGAGAAGACGTGATGAGAGAGGGAGGGCCTGGAAATGCTGATCTACCAAAGCCTGCGATAGGATGGGGATGGATACAGCAGGAGTCTCTGTACTGATCTGCTCACATAATTATAGCTAGGAACCATCTATTATAGCTGATAGGGCCAGCATCAGCGGTTAAAGCCTACATCTGGACTGTTGCTGATGGTGTACTACCAAAAATAATGTTTCAAGATGTCATGGCTCTCTCCGTCTTTCTGTTATCTGTGTCTTTCTACATCACACACACACTGACTTAAATACACACAAACATCTCTTAGTTGTCCCTTTTTCTGAATCCATGCCCACGCCTTCAACCACTCCTCACCATCAATAGGGTGCCATTTGGGACAAACCCAGTATCTCACTCATTATCTACCACGCTCCTATGCTATGAGCATGACACACTCATCCAATATGTGTACGTGTATTCCGTTTGTATGTGTGTGTATGCCTACAGTATGTGTGTGTTATGTGCATGCATGTGTGTGTGCGTACATCTTCGCGCGCGTGTGTTCAATGGTCTACGTGTGCGGGCTTTCTTTCCTCTGTGTGCTCAGACTGACTGTGCATCAGGAATAAACATAAATCCTAGCTTTGAAATTAGCCACAAGCGAGTCTCTCCCTCTCTCTCTCTCTCTCTCTCTCCCCTTGCTGTCTCTCTGATTTGCATATGATTATTCCACCCATTTGCTGGCTTAATGAATGTCTCGTGTTAAAACCTGCAAAGACTTTTAAAGCCTGAGGTTGTACTGCATTGAATTTGTGTCCTAAATAGCTCCGTCACTCACGAAGCTTCGAGAGGCTGTGATAACGAGATAGCATGCCGACACACATAGCAATAATCCTTGTTTTCCTATGCCCACGCGTCCCTGGAGAGGTGTTTGTGACAACTTATGATCTTAATACATATGTTATTATCAATGATATCAAGGATATAAAATACTGTATGGCGATACTGTGTGTGCAATAAAGGAAGACTGAGAAATGCAGGCTATATTATAAGATTGTTACTGGTCATATTTTTACTAGGGCATTTAGTATTGACCTTGAGTTATGACATACTGTATGTATAGGTTGGTTATTGCATACAGTATGATGTAAATGTACTATAGATGTTAGTGGTTCAATATCCAAAGGTTTCGTTTCAAGCCTTTGGAACATTTCTACAATGTAGCATAGCACAGAGTTTTTGTAGGTGCCATTTTGGTCCATAATTGGCAGTTCTTTGACATGCCAGAGCTCATGGTGTCTGCCAGTGCCCACGGCGTGTGCCCGTGTGTGTGTGTGTGTGGCTGTGTGTGTGTGTGTGTGTGTGTGTGTGTGTGTGTGTGTGTGTGTGTGTGTGTGTGTGTGGTGTCTGTGAGCAGGGATGTGAGGTCTTCAGTGATATCGTACACTTGCAGATGTGCTCTGACATCCATCCCCCCACCCTCCAAACACACACGCACACACACAGCCTGAAGATGCAGTAAGCCAGAGGAGGGAATGTCAACCTGAACAGGAGTCTTCGCCGATGGAGATCATTTAATAATAACTCCGGTCTGCTGGGATCTCCGTCACTACATATGCACCTGACAGACAGCAAGCCCCGTCGGCTGCTCCTTCCCAAACATTGAAAGATTTTGCCATTCAGTTTTTTTTATTTTATATATCAAGCCATTATGTGTAATGCGTTATACATACTTTTATGCTCAGAAAGAAATATAATAATATACCGGTCAAATGTTTTAGAACACCTACTCATTCAAGGGTTTTTCTTTATTTTACTATTTTCTACATTGTAGAATAATAGTGAAGAAGACATCAAAACTATGAAATAACACATATTGAATCATGTAGTAACCAAAACAAGTGTTAAACAAATCAAAATATATTGTATATTTGAGATTCCTCAAAGTATCCACCCTTTGCCTTGATGACAACTTTGCAAACTCTTGGCATTCTCTCAACTAGCTTCACCTAGAATGATTTTTTAACAGTCTTGAAAGAGTTCCCACATATGCTGAGTACTTGTTGGCTGCTTTTCCTTCACTCTGCGGTCCAACTCATCCCAAAGCATCGCAATTGGGTTGAGGTAGGGTGATTGTGGAGGCCAGGTCATCTGATGTCACTCCATCACTCCATCACTCTCCTTGGTCAAATAGCCCTAACTGTCACGCCCTGATCTGTTTCACCTGTCTTTGTGCTTGTCTCCACCCCCCTCCAGGTGTCGCCCATCTTCCCCATTATCCACAGGTATTTATACCTGTGTTTTCTTGCTGTCTGTTGCCAGTCCGTCTTGTTTGTTCAAATCAACCAGCATTTTGTGTCTCAGCTCCTGCTTTGTCCAGTTTCTCTTTTTCTCTGTATTTTTTACCCTTGCCTGTCTTGACCCTGTACCCACCCGCCTGACCCCTCTGCCTGACCCTGAGCCTGCCTGCCGTACTGTACCTTTGCACCACCTCTGGATTATCAACCCCTGCTTGCCTTAACCTGTCGGTTGCCTGCCCCTGTTGTTACAATAAACATTGTTACTTCACACAGTCTGCACTTGGGTCTAACCTTGGTACATGATACCTAACACAGCCTGGAGGTGTGTTCTGGGTCATTGTCCTGTTGAAAAACAAATTATAGTCACACTAAGCGCAAACAAATGGGCATATCGCTGTAGAATGCTGCGGAAGCCATGCTGGTTAAGTGCTCCTTGAATTCTAAATAAATCACTGACAGTGTCACCAGCAAAGTACCATCACACCTCCTCCATGCTTCTCGGTGGGAACAACACATGCGGAGATCATTCGTTCACCTACTCTGCGTCTCACAAAGAAAGAACCAAAAATCTCCAATTTGGACTCATAAGACCAAAGGACAGATTTCCCATCGGTCTGATATCCATTGCTCGTGTTTCTTGGTCCAAGCAAGACTCTTCTTCTGATTGGTGTCCTTTAGTAGTGGTTTCTTTGCAGCAATTCGACCATTAAGGCTTGATTCACGCAGTCACCTCTGAACAGTTGATGTCGAGATGTCTGTTACTTGAACTCTGTGAAGCATTTATTTTGACTGTAATCTGAGGTGCAGTTAATTGCCCATTTTTGAGGCTGGTATCTCTAATGAATTTATCCTCTGCAGCAGAGGTAACTCTGGGTCTTCCATTCCTGTGGCGGTCCTCTCGAGAGCCAGTTTCATCATTGCGCTTGACAGTTTTTGCGACTGCACTTGAAGAAACTTTAAAAGTTCTTGAAATGTTCCGGATTGACTGACCATTATGTTCTAAAGTAATGATGGACTGTCGTTTCTTTTTGCCTATTTGAGCTGTTCTTGCCATAATATGGGCTTGGTCTTTTCCCAAATAGGTGTCACGCCCTGACCATAGAGAGCTGTTTATTCTCTATGTTGGGTGTGTCACGGTGTGATTTAGGGTGGGTTATCTAGGGGAATTGCATATCTATGTTGGCCTGATATGGTTCCCAATCAGAGGCAGCTGTTTATTGTTGTCTCTGATTGGGGATCATATTTAGGTAGCCATTTCCCCATTGTATTTGTGGGATCTTGACTTTGTTTGTGTGTAGCTGCTTTCTGCACTGCATGTAGCTTCACGTTTCGTTTATTCGCTTTATTGTTTTTGTGCTTTAAGGTTTCTCTTCCAAATAAAAGGATGGAAACATACCACGCTGCATCTTGGTCCACTCCTAATAACAATCGTGACAATAGGGCTATATGTATACCAACCCTACCTTGTCACAACACAACTGATTGGCTCAAACGTATTAAGAAGGAAAGAAATTCCACAAATACACTTTTAACAAGGCACACCTGTTAATTGAACTGCATTTCAGGTGACTACCTCATGAAGCTGGTTGAGAGAATGCCAAACGTGTGCAAAGCTGTCATCAAGGCACAGGGTGGCTACTTTGAAGCATCTCAAATATAATATATATATATGTGTGTTTAACACTTTTTTGGTTACTACATGATTCCATATGTGTTATTTCATAGTTTTGACGTCTGCACTATTATTCTACAATGTAGAAAATAGTACAAAATAAAAACCCTGGAATGAGTAGGTGTGTCCAAACTTTTGACTGGTACAATATATATAGAAAGTAAGTTGTTGGTAGTCCCCTGAGTTTCTCCTGGTCAGGTTCAAATGTAGCCATATACTGTTAAGAGATTGCTGTATAATATGGCCCTGTTTAGGTCACAAGGTACGGAAAAACAATTGAACCTTGTCGTTAGCCATCCTAGAATTATAATTCCTATGGGGGACACACAGGCAGAAACAACAAGACAGCATACCAGTACACGTAGCAATGTACTGGTGTTCCTGTTCACACTCAGGCTCCCAGTTGTGTCAGCTCGGTGGTTAACTTGTTAATGAAGAACCTATACAGCTGGGCTAAACCAATGCCCCCTCAGGACGCAACACATTACACTCAACCCCCATCTCTCTCTTGCTCGCTCTCTCTCTCTTCTCTTTCTCTGTGTGTCTCTCTGTCTTTCTCTCTCTCTGTCGCTCCCTCATTCCTTCCCTTTTTACCCCCTCTCCCTCCCTCCTCCCTCTCTCTGTTCTCTCGCAGTCTCGCTCTCCTCTCTCTTGTGTGAATCAGGCAATTTAGCCTCTATTGACCTCTCCATACCAACCAAATCCACTATAAAGGATGCATAACCTTTTGCTTGGCAGATTTCCCACATAACCAGTGCTTATTCCCTATTCTCACCACATAATACACAAAGACTGCTGAACACTAAACAGCATTCAATTATGAAACAAGTAGCTCTGAAACTGAACGGCAACAACTATTTCTACTAGACTATGGACAAAAAGCTAGAAGGAATCACAGATCTTCTCAAAAACTTTTGGGGAAGAGCATTTAATTATACAAATAGCAGAAATAATTAAAGACTATGTTCACAAAACAGATAAATCTTTTCAAAGATATGAGTTTTCTAACCTTCACATCCTCTCTTTCAATATTCAACTGTGTACCATGAAAGGGACAGTGATGTTTGATTTATACTGTATGACGTGATATACAGATGTGATGGGGGGAGAAAAAAATCACTACAGCTTCATATTAAAATATTATTTTTGGAAGATATTATAATGTGTGTGTGTAATTATACACACTGAACAAAAATATAAATGCAACATGCAACAATTTCATCGATTTTACTTTCCTTATATGAACGAGTTACCGTTCATATAAGGAAATCAGTCAATTGAAATAAATTCATTAATATAAATTCCCTAATCTATTTATTATACATGACTGGGAATACAGATATGCATCTGTGGGTCACAGATACCTTAAAAAACAGTAGGGGTCGTGGATCAGAAAACGAGTCTGTATCTGGTGTAACTACCATTTGCCTCGTGCAGCGCGACACATCTCCTTCTCATAGAGCTGATCAGGCTGTTGTTTGTGGCCTGTGGAATGTTGTCCCACTCCTCTTCAATAGCTGTGTGATGTTGCTGGATATTTGCGGGAACTGGAACACGCTGTTGTACACATCGATCCAGAGCATCCCAAACATGCTCAGTGGGTGACATGTCTGGTGAGTATGCAGGCCATAGAAGAACTGGGACATTTTCAGCTTCCAGGAATTGTGTACAGATCCTTGCGATATGGGGCCGTGCATTATCATGCTGAAACATGAGGTGATGGCGGCAGATTAATGGCACGACAATGGGCCTCAGGATGTCGTCACGGTATCTCTGTGCATTCAAATTGTCATTGATAAAATGAAATTGTGTTCATTGTCAGTAGCTTATGCCTGTCCATACCACGGGGCAAACCACTGGCCCACACAACGCCACACACACTGTTTGCTTATGCATTGCCACCATGGGGCAAACCACTGGCCCACACGCTGTTTGCCATCTGTCCGGTACAGTTGAAACCGGAATTAATCCGTGAAGAGCATACTTCTCCAGTGTGCCAGTGTGCCAGTGTCCATCTGCACACTGAAGTCGGTTACGACGCCTGTCCGGGTGAATCGACACAGACAATCAGACCAGCATCCCGGAGTCGCCTCTTCACTGTTGACGTTGAGACTGGTGTTTTGCGGGTACTATTCAATGAAGCTGCCATTTGAGGACTTGCGAGGCATCTGTTTCTTAAACTACACACTCCAATGCACTTGTTCTCTTGCTCAGTTGTGCACCGGGGCTTCCCACTCCTCTTTCTATTCTGGTTAGAACCAGATGGCGCTGTTCTGTGAAGAGAGTAGTACATAGCGTTGAACGAGATCTTCAGTTTGTTGGCAATTTCTTGCATGAGATTGCTTTCATTTCTCAGAACAAGAATAGACTGACGAGTTTCAGAAGAAAGTTATTTGTTTCTGGACATTTTGAGTCTGTAATCGAACCCACAAATGCTGATGCTCCAGATACTCAACTAGTCTAAGAAGGCCAGTTTTATTGCTTCTTTAAATCAGCACAACAGTTTTCAGCTGTGCTAACATAATTGCAAAAGGGTATTCTAATGATCACTTAGCCTTTAAAAATGATACACTTGGATTAGCTAACACAACGTACCATTGGAACACAGGAGTGATGGTTGCTGATAATGGGCCTCTGTACGCCAATGTAGATATTCCATAAAAAATCTGCCATTTCCATCTACAATAGTCATTTACAACATTAACAATGTCTACACAAAAACAAGGACATTTCTAAGTGACCCCAAACTTTTGAACGGTAGTGTATGTTTGGAACATGAAATCGCAGTGTCGAATTTCAATACACATAGAATCGTGAGAATCGCAATACATATTGCATCGACACCAATGTATCGTTATAATATCATATTGTGAGTTCCCTGGCAATTATCAGAGGTAATATACAGTATATTATCAAAGCTTCACACTCTCTCTCAACCTATTGATGTTGCTGGTATTATCAAACAGTTGAGCTTTAGGGGTAATACAGTCTGTCCCAAATGGTAACCTATTCATTACAATGCATGCTCAAAAAATGGTCCACAAAAAAAGGTTCACACAACAAATGAGGGTTCCTCAAGGGTTCTTTTGGAAGGGTGAAGGTTCTATGTGGAACCATAATGACTCATAAAACTCTTTGAGCTCTTCAATGTTTCTTTTCAGTTCACAAAAGGGTTCTTTGGTCTTTTAGTGATCATTCAAATGTGTGTGAGGTGGGTCATTAGAATATTTTGAGGCGTGGTTTTGCACATAGCTCTTATTACATTTTATAATATTAGATTTTTTCATTTTCATTTAATTTTCTTTCTCCCCTCCATGCAAAAACCTGTACACACAAAGAATGACTACATCTAATCTGCTCAGATCCGCACGCTAACACTCCGATCCCTAATTCCTGTGTTATTGTTTGCCACACCTCTGTTTGTGAAATCGTGAGTGAGTTTCATTCTAGTTTATCTATGTGTTGTGTTATACCAATACATGTTATATATGATGATGGCCAGTGATGCCCTCAGAGACCCCCAGGTGTTCCAGCGGTAGCTTACTTAATTCAATTTGTCAATTAACACATTATTAACACCTATGGAAATGTGACAATATAATATGGCAGAACAGAATTTCTTCCTTTCTTCAAAAGGATCTCCAAAGAACCTTTCAGATTCAGAAAGGTTCTTTATATAGCCATTATCAATAACCCTTTTTTGGTGCAAGGACAACAACCTGTCCCTCAACGTGATCAAGACAAAGGAGATGATTGTGGACTACAGGAAAAGAAGGACAGATGACGCCCCCATTCTCATCAACAGGGATGTAGTGGAGCAGGTTGAGAGCTTCAAGTTCCTTGGTGTCCACATCAACAACAAACTAAGATGGTCCAAGCACACCAAGACAGTCGTGAAGAGGGCACGACAAAACCTATTCCCCCTCAGGAGACTGAAAAGATTTGGCATGGGTCCTCAGATCCTCAAAAGGTTCTACAGCTGCACCATCGAGAGCATCCTGACTGGTTGCATCACTGCCTGGTATGGCAACCGCTCGGCCTCCAACCGCATGGCACTACAGAGGGTAGTGCGAACGGCCCAGTACATCACTGGGGCCAAGCTTCCTGGCATCCAGGACCTCTACACCAGGCGGTGTCAGAGGAAGGCCCTAAAAATTGTCAAAGACTCCAGCCACCCTAGTCATAGACTGTTCTCTCTGCTACCCCACAGCAAGCAATAAGTCTAGGTCCAAGAGGCTCCTAAATAGCTTCTACCCCCAAGCCATAAGACTCCTGAACAGCTAATCAAATGGCTACCCAGACTATTTACACCCCCCCCCCCCCCCCCCCCCGCTGCTGCTACGCTCTGTTATTATCTATGCATAGTCACTTCACTGTTTTCCACAGTTGTTTACACACGTTTGCTGAATATTTGTCCCATTTTCCCAAAACTCTAAACTCTAAACACAAAACCACAAACACAAAATTCAAAACTCTACAAATCTCTAGCAAGGCAAACACTGCATTCAAAACTGTTTTATCTCTTCCCAAAATGATTTTTCGCATCAAAATGACACACACACGCGCCATATGAATAGATCTGTCTACCAACCAACAACACACTGATGTGCTCAACAGAAAACACTACTATGAATATCCAATCAGTAGGTTTATGCCTTTTGCACTTTCAGTGTTGCACTGTAGCCGGTTGTAAAAGTCTGTTACAGTAATGTATACCTACTCAAATATACATAAATAAACACACACAAATGCAATACAGTAACAAAAACATTGTCATTTATTTCCAACAGGAGAAAAACAGGAAAAACAGGGTAAGATAAAGAGTTTTCTGTACAAAATTTAAAAAAATGAAAGTGGCTAATTTTTTCTAACAAAGAAAGACAAAAACACATGCAAAATATAAGAAAAAAGACATCAGGCTGCATCCTGCCTCCTATTTAGGTCTGGCCACAGCACCTCATCTACATCGCAAGCAATGTTCTCCCTGGCTAAAAAGCGGGGAAAGAATCTTTTGGAGTGACGGATCCAGCGGCCGAAAACCCCCACATCAACTTTACCACGTGCATCCTCCATTGCCTGGAGAAGAGGCATGTGTGCGAGGGGATGGCGGTCATACACCTTCCAGTTCCAAAAAAACTCTTCAATTGGGTTTAGGAATGGGGAATATGGTGGGAGGTATAGAACAATAAATTGTGAGTGGTCGATGAACCAGTTGCGGACCAGAGCAGACCGGTGGAAACGCACATTGTCCCAGATGACAACATACCTGGGCTGCTCTGCTCGGCTGGAATGAGGATGCCATGTAGTGTGTCCAGGAATGTGATGAGAAGGGCGGCGTTGTAGGGACCAAGGTTGGCATGGTGATGGAGGACTCCTTGCTGGCTAACGGCTGCACACATGGTGATATTCCCTCCACGCTGTCCAGGGACATTCACAATGGCACCGTGGCCAATAATGTTCCATCCCTGTCCCCTTCTTTAGGCTGGGTTAAAGCCAGCCTCATCAATGTAAATGTAAACGTGCTGAATTGCAGCGGCATCCAGCCCCAAGACTCTCTGAAACAGACAAGACAATATGTGACATAGACCTAGAGCAGTCAATATGGTGAGACACAATACACTGGATTACAGTACTGTAATGTGTCTACACAGTGCTGATATGATATTAAATTCACAGTATAGTACTTACTAGCAGATATTCATAGCGCCGTTCTTCAACCTTCTCTGAGTTTCGCTCAAATGCCACCCTGTAGACCTGTTTCATCCGGATTCGGTTGCGCTGTAATACACAGTCCAATGTAGACAAGTCCACCTCGTGAATGTTATTGAATATTGTGTTGTCTGCAGTTATGTGGTTCTGGATTTCTCGTAGTCTAATGGTATTGTTTGCCACCACCATGTTCACAATAGCGGTCTCCTGTTCTGGTGTGAACAGCCGGTGTCTTCCACCATGGCCTGGCCGCCTCCTGTTCTGGTGTGAACAGTCAGTGTCTTCCACCATGGCCTGGAGGTCTACTGTTCTGGAGTGAACAGACGGTGTCTTCCACCATGGCCTGGCCGTCTCCTGTTCTTGGTGTGAACAGCCGGTGTCTTCCACCATGGCCTGGAGGTCTCTCTGTTCTGGTGTGAACAGACGGTGTCTTCCACCATGGCCTGGCCGTCTCCTGTTCTGGTGTGAACAGCCGGTGTCTTCCACCATGGCCTGACCGTCTCCTGTTCTGGTGTGAACAGACGGTGTCTTCCACCATGGCCTGACCGTCTCCTTTCTGGTGTGAACAGCCGTGTCTTCCACCATGGCCTGGCCGGTCTCCTGTTCTGGTGTGGACAGACGGTGTGCTCTCCACCATGGCCTGGCCGTCTCCTGCTCTGGTGTGAACAGCCGGTGTCTTCCACCATGGCCTGGCCGTCTCCTGTTCTGGTGTGAACAGACGGTGTCTTCCACATGGCCTGGCCGTCTCTCAGTTCTGGGTGTGAACAGACGGTGTCTTCCACCATGGCCTGGAGTCTCTCTGTTCTGGTGTGAACAGACGGTGTCTTCCACCATGGCCTGACCGTCTCCTGTTCTGGTGTGAACAGCCGGGTTCTTCCACCATGGCCTGGCCGTCTCCTGCTCTGGTGTAACAGCCGGTGTCTTCCACCATGGCCTGACCGTCTCCTGTTCTGGTGTGGACAGCCGGTGTCTTCCACCATGGCCTGGCCGTATCTCAGTTCTGGTGTGAACAGACGGTGTCTTCCACATGGCGCTGGAGGTCTCCTGTTTTGGTGTAACAGAGCGTGTCTTCCACCATGGCCTGACCGTCTCCTGTTCTGGTTGGAACAGCCGGTGTCTTCCACCATGGCCTGGCGGTCTCCTGTTCTGGTGTGGACAGACGGTGTCTTCCACCCATGGCCTGGCCATCTCCTGTTCTGGTGTGAACAAGCCGGTGTCTTCCACCATGGCCTGGCCGTCTCCTGTTCTGGTGTGAACAGACGGTGTCTTCCACCATGGCCTGACCGTCTCCTGTTCTGGTGTGGACAGCCGGTGTCTTCCACCATGGCCTGGCCGTATCTCAGTTCTGGTGTGAACAGACGGTGTCTTCCACCATGGCCTGGAGGTCTCCTGTTCTGGTGTGAACAGACGGTGTCTTCCACCATGGCCTGGAGGTCTCCTGTTCTGCAGATGATCCACAAATATGACATGATTGATTACAGTAAGCAAAAATAATCATTTTTCTTTCAATATGAAATGACATTACTGTAACATTGGCCAACAATCATTGAGTAACATAGGCCTACTGATATGTCGGACTGCATTATACTACAGTATCCATACATAAAGAGCATAGTGTAGATGGTAGGTAACTTACCGGTTGTCATTTCTGAATGTACGGATGATAGACGCAACCGTGTAGTGGCTCAGGTTGGGCTGAACTCTCTGCCCAGCCTCCCTCATACTCAATCCATGGTTGAGCACATGGTCAACCAATGTGGCCCTGATCTCATCTGAGACAACTGTGCTTCTTCGTCCTCTTCCTCCTCTTCCTCTCACTCCTTCACCACTAGCTCTTGCTTCACCATTGACTTCCATTTTCCTCCAAAACAGGAGGGCTCATCTGTGGCCTTTTATAGTGCTAAAGCTCTGATTTCTAAGTGAACAATTCTGCAACTAGTGTTTACACCTGTGAGGAGTGGGTGTTGCCAATTGGTGTACAGAGCTTGGCATTGTGATTGGCGTTGCTTTCCAAAGGGACTGAAGATATTTAACTTTTTAATGTTGTGCCTAATGTAGAGAACTGTGTGTAGTGTTTTGCAAAAAGTGTGATTTAGAATTGAACACTGAGTGTAAAGCAGGAATTGTGCTTTCAATTTTGCAGACTTGGTTTAGGTATTTGGTACTTGAGTTTCAGGTTTCGGTAATAGCGTTTCAAGTTCCAATTGTAATGTGTAAACAATTGGGTAAAACGGTAAATATTCTGCTGAGATTTTCTATATGTTTCAATCTGGTTACTGCAGAAATGCACGACATTTCCATCATTCTGTTTTGAATATGTTTTTAACAGTTTTGGAAACAGTGTGTTAGCATTTGAATACATGTGCTGCAAATATATAGTTTTGCAGGTGGTGGAGTATGAATGACAAAAGAGTTAATGGATTTCGGAGAATGTGGTCATTGAATGCATTTTGTGTGAAAGCAATAACATTTTGTGTGAAAGCAATACTTCACAGTTTGATCCACATACACTTCTGTTTCGCTGACTGTGTGAAGAGTTTTGACAATGTGACTTCAGTTTTGACCAATGCATGTTAGCAATTGAAAAAAACTGTAAAGCCTCCTTTTGTTAAAAACTGATATAAAAATGATTCCAAGATCTCCATAATGATACAGAGCAGTAATAAACAGAATGATTGACAGTGGTAATAGCTCCTGTACAGACTGTAAATCCAGGCCGCACTGCGTATTTCAAAAGTAACAACGGTTAAACTGTTAAATGTTCCATGTTCCTCCTCTGCTCTGAATTCCTAGGGTCTCTATTACGTGTGAGTGATGCCCCGGCTCCAGCTGTATCCCAGAGCCGCTGACAGTCCGGTGAGAGTCAGAGAGGATGAGAGAAACGAAGAGGAGGTACAGGTTTCCTGGGCCCCCAGCGGTCTTGACCCAGTTAAGACGGGTTCTGTGACTGATGAACGACGCAGAGACCAGCAAAGCCTCTATTGAGACAATGAATGAGGAGGGAGCAGTGTGTGTGTGTGTGTGTGTGTGTGTGTGTGTGTGTGTGTGTGTGTGTGTGTGTGTGTGTGTGTGTGTGTGTGTGTGTGTGTGTGTGTTAGGTGTGCAGCACAACAGGGAGGGAGAGCATTAGGGTCTGTATGTCACATGATTGGGTAAGCTGTTGTGTTGTGCATCCCCAGCCAGCACTGATGTCGATGTCGATTTCTGATCTTTTAACTTCGCCCTAACACTTTTGTTGGGTAAGTAAGAATGGACCAGAATGCATCATTCCCCCCTGCTTGGAAAGTTTTCAGTTAAATATATACATCTGATCTGATTCGTGGACACACACAAACACATACAAACACACATACACACACACACAGCCGTAGTGCGTCACAAAGCACAAAAGAAAAGCTTTAACATGCTTCCTTATTATCCTATTTTTATCTTGACTGTTAAAGTTCAAGAAACATCTCAAAACTTTCCACTCAAATCCAACTACTTCAATACTCCTTACCTCTGAAGCCCTCTGTCAATGTCTCTGTCTGAATCTCTGAAAGGCCCATTGAGGTTAATGAACAGAAGCAGTAGATGGACGCAGAAAAACAAGGACAGACTGATTAAAACGTGGCTAACGTGGCAGAGACCCACAGACACACCATCAACGGCTAATTAGGATAATTGGATATGCCCACCACACAAAGATGACATCTCGTAATTATCCCAAAAGGACGCCTAGAAGCACTGAGAGGGAATGTGTGTAAGTGTGTGTGTCTGCGTACATGCCCGTGTGTTTCTGCTTGCAATGCATGCATGCATGAGTGTGCTTGTGTGTGTGTGTGCTCGTGTGTGCGCGTGCGCGTGTGTGTGTGTGTGTGTGTGTAACAGACCAGATAATGCCTGTAGCCCTGAGTAAGCCAACCGGAGAGTTTTAACTTGACATTTAGAAGGATCAGTCTGGATCAATAGGAAAGGTTAGGGAGACAACGGCCCACAGGTGTGTTGATGGTAATAAAGAGGAGGGGAAACAGTCTGAATATGACTCTCTCGATCTGCGATCTCTGACCGATTTCTATCCACATAGATTGAAAACAACACCGCACAGGTCAGAAGGGATTGAGGGTGATTTGATGGTAATGGTGATTGTGATGCAGGAGATGAGCCCAGGCTTACAATGTCAGAGGAATAATAAATCAGGTGCAACAACATCCTTGTGTTTCTAGTGCCAACAGTGGTGTGATAGCGAACAATAGAAAACAATACGCACAGATCCCAAAAATATAAATGAAGAAAGAGATATCAGAATGTGCATATGTATAGGACGGTGTGTATATTCCGTATGGACAGTATATGAATAGAAAAGGTGTGTACAGCAGTATTTATATAGGATGAGCCTTGACTCGAATACAGTATATGCAGTGGCAAGAAAGTATCTGAACCCTTTGGAATTACCTGTATTTCTGCATAAATTGGTCATAAAATTAGATTTTATCTTCGTCTAAGTCACAACAATAGACAAACACAGTCTGCTTAAACTAATAACACACAAACAATTATGCGTTTTCATGTCTTTATTGAACACACCGTGTAAAACATTCACAGTGCAGGGTGGGAAAGGTATGTGAACCCATGGATTTAATAACTGGTTGACCCTCCTTTGTCAGCAATAATCTCAACCAAACGTTTTCTGTAGTTGCGGATCAGACCTGCACTACGGTCATGAGGAATTTTGGACCATTCCGCTTTACAAAGCGGTTTCACTTCAGCAATATTCTTGGGATGTCTGGTGTGAACTGATCTCTTGAGGTCATGCCACAGCATCTCATCGGGTTGAGGTCAGGACTCTGACTGGGCCACTCCAGAATACGTATTTTCTTCTGTTTAAAGCCATTTTGTTGTTGATTTACTTCCGTGTTTTGGGTTGTCCTGTTGCATCACCCAACTGTTGAGCCTCAATTCGCGGACAGATAGCCTTACATTCTCCTGCAAAATGTCTTGATAAACTTGGGAATTCATATTTCCGTCGATGATAGCAAGCTGTCCAGGCCTTGAGACAGCAAAGCAGTCCCCAACCATGATGATGATCCTGACTCCAATTAGCTTTTGGAGAAGTCATTAGCCTAGCGATTCACATACTTTTTCCAACTTACACTGTGAATGTTTAAATGATGTATTCAATATATAAAATAAATATACAATAATGTGTGCGTTATTAGTTTAAGCACACTGTGTTTGTCTGTTGTTGTGACTTAGATGAAGATCAGATCTAATTTTAGAACCAATTTATGCAGAAATCCAGGTAATTCCAAAAGGTTCTCATACTTTTTCTTGCCAATGTACATATGAAGTGGGTTCAACAGTATGTCAATATTATTAAAATGTCCAGTGTTAAATGACTATGTACATAGGGCAGCAGTCTCTAAGGTGCTGAGTAGTGTACCGGGTGGTAGCCGGTTAGTAACAGTGACTAAGTTCATAGCAGGGTACTGGGCAGAGGCCGGCTAGTGGTGACTATTTAACTAGTTTCTGCCATCTATGGGTGGCAGGTAGCACAGTGGTTAGAGCTTTTGGCCAGTAACCGGGAGGTTGCTGGATCGAATCCCTGAGCTGACAAGGTAAAAATATGTTGTTCTGTCTCTGTGCAAGGCAGTTAACACACTGTTCCCGGGTGCTTAAGACATGGATATCAATTAAGGCACCTCTCTGATTCAGAAAGGGTTGGGTTAAATGTGGGGGACACATTTCAGTTGGACAACTGACTAGGTATCCCTGTTTCTTAGATGGTAGTGGGGTGAACAGCATGTGGTTTGGTTGGCTGAGGTCCTTGATGAGCTTCTTGGGCTTTCTACATGTCTTAGAGGGCAGGCAGTATGCCCCCGGTGATGCTTTGGGCTGACTGCAAAATCCTCTGGAGAGCCCTGCGGTTGTGGATGGTGCAATTACAGCCAAACAGGATGCTCTCAATGGTACAATGGTACATCTGTAGAAGTTTGTGAGGGTCTTAGGGGCCAAGCCAAATGTCTTCAGCATCCTGAGGTTAAAGAGAAGCGCTGTTGCGCCTTCTTCACCAAACTGTCTGTATGGATGGCCCATTTCAGGTTGTCAGTGATGTGCACGCTGAGGAACTTGAAGCTTTTCACCCTCTCCACTGCAGGCCTGGTCAATGTGGATGGGGGTGTGCTGTCTCCTGAAGTCCACGATCAGCTCCATCGTTTAGTAGACATTCAGGGAAAGGTTATTTTCCTGGCACCACTCCACCAGGGACTTCACCTCCTCCCTGTAGGCTGTCTCATCATTGCTGGTAATCAGGCCTACCATTGTTGTTTCATCAGCAAACGTAATGATTGAGTTCGATATGTGCGTGGTCTCGCTGTCATGGGTGAACTGGGAGTACAGGAAGGGGCTGAGCACGTACCCTTGTGGGGCCTCCGTATTTTGGATCAGCATGGTGGAGGTGTTGTTGCCTACCTTCACTATCTGGGTTTGGCTCGTCAGGAAATGCAGGACTTAGTTGCACAGGGTGGGGTTTAGATCAGGGCCCCAAGCTTAGTGATGAGCTTGGAGGGCATTATGGTGTGGAAGGCTGAGCAGCATTCTTACAAAGTTATTCCTCTTGGCCAGATGGGATAGGGCAGTGTGCAGTGTGATGGTGATTGCGTAGTCTGTGGATCTGTTGGGGCAGTATACAAATTGTAGTGGGTCTAGGGTGTCGTTAAGGTGATATAATCCTTAACTAGCCTCTCAAAGCATTTCATGAGTACAGGAGTGAATGCTACAAGGCGATAGTCATTTAGTTCAGTTACCTTCACTTTCTTGGGCACAGGAACAATGGTTGACATCTTGAAGCAAGTGGGGACAACAGACTAGGATAGGGAGATATTGAATATGTCCGTAAACACTCCTGCCAGCTGGTCTGCACATGCTCTGAGGACATGGATTGGGATGCCATCCGGGCCACCAGCCTTGAGAGGGTTAACCCCCTTAAATGTCTTACTCACATCGGCAAACGGAGAATGAGAGCTCACAGTCCTCGTGAGTGGAGGTGGCCCACGTTGGTGGCACTGTGTTTTCCTTTAAGCAGGCAAAGGTGTTTAGCTTGTCCGGGAGCAAGGCTTCGGTGTCCGCGACATGGCTGGCTTTGCCTTTATAATCTGTGATTGTCTGTCACATACACTGAGTGTAAAAACATTAGGAACACCTTCCTAATATTGAATTGCACCCCATTCGCCCTCAGAACAGCTTTAATTCATCGAGGCATGAACTCTACAAGGTGTTGAAAGCATTCCACAGGGATGCTGGCCATGTTGACTCCTATGCTTCCCACAGTTGGCTGGATGTCCTTGGGTGGGGGACCATTCTTGATACACATGGGAAACTGTGGAGCGGGAAAAACCCAGCAGCGTTGCTGTTCTTGACACACTCAAATCGGTGCGCCTGGCTCCTACTACTATGTTCCGTTCAAAGGTACTTAAATATTTTCACCTTCTGAATGGCACACATACTGTACACAATACATGTCTCCATTGTCTCAAGGCCTAAAAATCCTTATTTAACCTGTCTCCTCCCCTTCATCTACACTGATTGAAGAGGAATTAACATATTATGTCAATAAGGGATCATAGCTTTCACCTGGATTCACCTGGTCAGACTACAGTATGTCATGGAAAGAGCAGGTGTTCCTAATGTTTTGTACACTCAGTGTACAGTGCCTTCAGAATGTATTCATACCCCATGACTTATTACACATTTTGTTGTTACAGCCTGAATTCAAAATTGATTAAATATTACTTTAGTGCCTTGCCGTGGTTAAATCAAATCAAATGTTATTAGTCACATGTACCGAATGCAACAGGTGTTGACCTTACAGTGAAATGCTTACGTATGAGCCCCTAACCAAAAATGCAGTTAAAAAAAATATGGATAAGAATAAGAGGTAAAAGTAACAAGTAATTAAAGAGCAGCAGTAAAATAACAATAGCGAAACTATACACAGGGGGGTACTGATACAGAGTCAATGTGCAGGGGCACCGGTTAGTTGAGGTGGTATGTACATGTAGGTAGAGTAATTAAAGTGACTATGCATAGATGATAACAGAGAGGAGTGGGTAGCAATTTGACTAGATGTGCAGGAGTCTTATGGCTTGGGGGTAGAAGCTGTTTAGAAGCCTCTTGGAACTAGACTTGGTGCTCCGGTACCGCTTGCCATGAGGTAGCAGAGAGAACAGTCTATGACTAGGGTGGTTGGAGTCTTTGACAATTTTTAGGGCCTTCCTCTGACACACGGCCTGGTATAGAGGTCCTGGATGACAGGAAGCTTGGCCCCGGTGATGTACTGGGCCGTTCGCACTACCCTCTGTAGTGCCTTGCGGTCGGAGACCAAGCAGTTGCAATACCAGGCAGTGACACAACCAGTCAGGATGCTCTCGGTGGTGCAGCTGTAGAACCTTTTGAGGATCTGAGGACCCATACCAAATCTTTTCAGTCTCCTGAGGGGGAATAGGTTTTGTCGTGCTCTCTTTACGACTGTCTTGGTGTGCTTGGACCATGTTAGTTTGTTGGTTATGTGGACGCCAAGGAACTTGAAGCTTTCAACCTGCTCCACTGCAGCCCCGTTGATGAGAATGGTGGCGTGCTCGGTCCTCTTTTTCCTGTAGTCCACAATCATCTCCTTTATCTTGATCACGTTGAAAGAGAGGTTGTTGTCCTGGCACCACACGGCCAGGTCTCTTACCTCCCCCCTATAGGATTTCTCGACGTTGTCGGTGATCAGGCACTGTTGTGTCATCGGAAAATGTAATGATGGTGTTGGAGTCATGCCTGGCCGTGCAGTCATGAGTTAAAAGGGAGTACAGGAGAGAACCAAGCACACACCCCTGAGGGGCCCCTGTGTTGAGGATCAGCTTGGCGGATGTGTTGTTACCTACCCATACCACCTGGGGGCGGCCCGTCAGGAAGTCCAGGATCCAGTTGCAGAGGGAGGTGTTTAGTCCCAGGGTCCTTAGCTTATTGATGAGCTTTGAGGGCACTATGGTGTTGAACACTGAGCTGTAGTAAATTAATAGCATTCTCACATAGGTGTTCATTTTGTTCAGGTGTGAAAGGGCAGTGTGGAGTGCAATAGAGATTGCATCATCTGTGGATCTGTTGGGGCGGTATGCAAATTGGAGTGGGTCTAGGGTTTCTGGGATGATGGTGTTGATGTGAGACATGACCAGCCTTTCAAAGCACTTCATGGCTACAGACGTCAGTTCTACAGATCGGTAGTCATTTAGGCAGGTTACCTTAGTGTTCTTGGGAACAGGGACTATGGTGGTCTTCTTAAAACATGTTGGTATTACAGACTCGGACAGGGAGAGGTTGAAATGTAATGGTTTGCGCTTTCAGTTAAGCAGGAATGCTGCCATCAATCCACAGTTTTCGATTTGGATAGGTTGTAATCGTCACAGTGTGAACAACGTCCTCTATTCACTTCCTGATGGACTCTGTCACCGAGTCAGTGCGTTCGACAATAAACATATCCCAGTCTGCGTGATCAAAACAATCTTGAAGCATAGATTCCAATTGGTCAGACCAGTGTTGAACAGTCCTTACCAGGGGTACTTCTGGTTCAAGTTTCTGTCTATAGGAGGGGAGGAGCAAAATGGAGTTGTGATCTGATTTGTCAAAGGGAGAGCGGGGAGGGTCTTGTAGCCATCCCGGGAAAGAGGGAGTAGCAATGGTCAAGTAGCACAGGAGATGTGTTGATACAACTTTGGTAGCGTTTTCCTCAGAATTCCTCGATTATAGTCCATTTGTCTGGTTCCTACTGCGTGAACCCAAACAGCCACACCATATGGCTTCCTTCCCTCCTTCTACAGCTATGTCTGGACCCCTATGGAGCCTCTGAGTAGTTGACACATAACAGCCAATAACAGCCGTCTCACAGCAGGTGTTTAGGCTTTGAGAGGAGCCTGTTATCTGGCCACGACGCAGTGGAGAACCTCAGAGACCACCATGATGAGGTCCATCATGCACTGCGAGAGGTATTGTTCCGACCAGATTGTAAATAACCTAATCGATATATAATTTGGCATTTGGCTTCTATGGGAAACTCTCCTTCGGGAATCCACTTTTCCAAACCAAAATGAACCCAATCAATCATGACTCCGTTGAGACCTCCTCAGAGAGAACTACGGAGAGTGGAAGTGATTCTCGATGGCTCCCTCTTGTTTCTCTTTTCCTTTTTCTCTCGTTCAGGTCTCACTCTCCATCGCTCCTTCTCTTTCTTCCTCTATCTCTCTCTTACACTTTCCCTCCATTCCCCTCTCTCCTTCTCTATGTGTCAAAGTTAACTTTACTTCTCTCTTTTTTCCCTCCTCTCATTCCCCCCTATCCTTTCCCCATCTCTGTGGTTTTGAAACCGACAGAGTGGGTAGAGGTAGAGAAAGTAGGGAGCATAGCCACATAGCCAGGCAGTGTTCTGCTCTGATGGCACTTTGTGTTTAAGTGGAGGGCAGAATGTTCCTGTCAGGGCCCTGAGGCTGACCGGGACTGGCAGGTGTATTATTCTCCCTCGCTCCCTTGTCCCTGGACAAATTCAAAGGCAATGTTACCAACCACTCGGCAGGAGCCACTCTCTACTCCCTCCCTGCTACTCCCAGACCAAGCCAACTACCTGTCTCAGCAGTGCCTCTGTGTTTGTGTTTCTCTGTCTCTCATAAAACACAAGCAAATACCGCTTCTCCGGGATATATAACAGCATTGTAGTCATCTGCTCAAAACCGGAGAGTTTTGGGGATGTGAATTGTGAAGATGTACTCCCATGACAGTGCTTTTAATACTACGGGAACAAGCAAAGATAACCCAGAGTATGCGGTATTCGGTACTGGTCAATAAAGTCCAACTCAACCATAGGTATCCCTGCATCGTGAGTATTCCTGCATCCAGCGCAGATGTTAAGTGAGTGAAATTGCTGCTATTTGCTTGTTTAGTCAATACAGGCGAATCAAGGCTTGCACCCTTTCGTGGTAAGCAAGTTCACGTGGCTTTCAGTGTCAAATTACCTATACGTCATCAAGGACTGATAGTAGCTGAAATGCTTGGTAAACAAACACACACACACACTCACTTGGTGCGGCTCACCAGACCCCAAGGCGTTCATGGTAAATCAACCAACACCAACATAACAGACTTCAGATCCAGTCTAAAATGCTAATTCCGGAGATTCTCGTTTCCCTTCCCGGTTGCCCCGGTAACACATCCACAATCGTCTATGCTCGCCACTGACAGAAACTCAGCTCTCGCTGAGAAAAGGGAACTTCAGCCACATGAAGGCAAATATGCCGAAACCTGTTGGTTTTTATAATAAATGCCATTTAGCAGACACTTCTATCCAGAGCAAGTTACAGTAAAGCACGCATACATTTTCACATATAAGGTGGCCCCAGCAGGAATCAAACACTCGACTGTTGGTGATGCAAGCGCTATGCTCTACCAACTGAGCCACACAGGACCATATTCCCTGTCCTCCAAGACTCGCCAAATGCCTCCTGCACAACCAGATAGTTCTTTAATTCTAGCAGCTTGATTAGACTGCAGGGTTCTCCTGTTAACAGGAATTTCAACACAGAACCATCATTTCAGCCACTTCATTCATTGTGACAGATTACAGAAAGAACTACATTTGTGCAAAAGACAGAAGCTACGTAGTGTACAGTAGATGTAGGTCTCTGGTGGATGGCTGGCTCCCTGAGGCGCCATGTTCCTGTTCATGTTCAGTTTGCTCTGTCTCACAACGACATAACAGGCTTCTACAGGTACTGTAGTATTCTCCTGCTAAAACAGTCTCTCTGCTCTGTTCTCCTCAGAACTTACACAGTCTCAGGCTGTGTCCCAAATGGCACCGTATTCCCTACAATAGTGCCCTACCTTTGACCAGAACCCTATGAGCCCTGGTCAAAAGTAGTGCACTATATTTCTTTAAACCAACATCATCCCTGTGTTGTATACAGTGAATCTGATTTCCACCCTAGTCATCCGAGGCTTTGATTCAAGATCAGACCCCTTCTCATATGCTATGATATTCTTCCATCTATTATATGCTTGGTGGGATGAGTGTTTCACTATAAAGGAAATCAATTATGGATTCTAAGAGTGAGACTTTGTCCAAAGCGGCACCGTATTCCCTACAATAGTGCCCTACCTTTGACCAGAGGCCTATGAGCCCTGGTCAAAGTAGTGCACTACATAGGGAAAAAGGTATCATTTGAGATGAAGTCTCACTCTTAGAATCCATAATTGATTTCCTTTATAGTGACACACTCATCCCACCAAGCATATAATAGAATATCATAGCATATGAGAAGGGGTCTGATCTTAAATCAAAGCCTCGGATGACTAGGGTAGAAATCAAATTCACTGTATAAAACACAGGGATGATGTTGGTTTAAAGAAAATGGTTTGAAGAAAATGATTAACTTGTATAATTTTGGCATTGCAAATGTATTCATTACACATATCTTTCCAATATACTCTATGTATAATATACTGTATGTGATAGTGCCATGGAGTATTGAATAGTCACAATCTGTGTGTTTGTGTTTGTGTGTGTGCCTGTGTGCCCACGTACATGCGTGTGTGTGTGTGTAGGATAACCTTCCTCTGTCATTATCTCTGTAATGGGGCTACGTATGGCGGTGAACATGTTGCTCATCAATGGTATTCAAGTCACCATGCAAATGAGATCATTAATATTAATGATGGGTGTAATTCCTTCATGGCTGCCTCACAGCTGGGCTCCGCACACACACATACCTAGATGTGTATAAGAGACAGCACACACACACACACACGCACACACACACACACACACACACACACGGAAACAAAGACACACTCATGCATGAAAGTACACAAGCATGCGCACACACACTCACTCACAACATACACACACATACGCACACACACACACACACGAACAATGACAATGTTTGACTGTGTGTGTATTCCCTGTGTTGATGTCGGCCCAGTCCGGTGCTGCGGTATTTTTGGATAAGCTAGCAGTTCTTTTTAGGTGGGAGACATTTCGGGGATGAGAGGAGATGATAAAGTAATTGAACCGGTGCTAATTGTAGCAATGATGTTGGTGTTCAGTGAATATGTGATGTGTGGTGTGATCGAATGTGTCATTGCTGTAGCTACTGCGCTAAAGTATCATGAGTCACAATACTCACTGACAGTGGTATCAGTTTGACGGCAGAGTGAGACACTTTCTGTTCTGAGAGAACATTAAGGTCCGCTGTTCTCTGAAGAGGGGAAAGTAGAGAATGGAGGGAGGGAGAGGGAGAGAGAAGGCCTCTTCTCCATCATTATTGCGTGACTATTTGTCGAACACACATGGCTGTAGCTGTATCTAGGGTGACTAACAACGATGTAGGCGGCTCCAATTTGGGTTTGTGACCCATTTTCACAGCTGGGTTTTAAGTGGGCTATATCCAGGATATATCCAGGTTAAGTGCCCTATACAGGGAGCAAGTCTCTGAGTGTTAAACCTATGGCCTCAGCTTCAGACAGCTGCAGAACCCTGAGTTCATTGCCCTAGGCTTATAGTAATTTACCACTAATGGGGATCCTAATAAATACCAAATACCAAATCCCTGTCAACCTAACCCTATATCTAACACCCTATAACTCTTGCATCCATCTCTCACTCTGTATGAGGAATCAATGGTACAGTGTGGTTCTTATGCCTACACGTTCCAGAAGGCACTGACCTGATGTGAGATCAGCTTTCCCTCCACCCAAATGCTAACCTAAACCACTAAGGGACTCAACACAACCCTGACCACAGATAAGCATGACCAAGCAACTTCATGCTATTCCAGATGGCAAGGGGACTCACACTCCGTGCTGTGAAGTAACCTAAATAAAGAAATACCATAAGAAGCAACTTCCTCTACACACCCCATGCTGTGAAGTCACTTCCTGTGACAGCTACAGATCTGGCATCTTAAATTGATCGCCGTTCTGTTGCAGAAAGTTAGCCTTCTTCAATGGAAAACATAAATGGACACAAAAAGGCTTTATGATTTACATATATGCAACAGAAAGCCGCGGAAACCATTTCTCTTCATGCAGGGGCAGTCGAGTGCATTCAGTCATATTCAAGTGAAAGAATTTGCTTTCAAATGGAGGCAATTTGTTTCCTGCAGGAACGTGATGGCCGATTGTGCTGGTGCTACAGAAATATTTTCCTCCTGTAACAATAGGGGTCACATTAAGATGCCACATATGTAAATGAACACACTGCCACCTCGGCCTAGTCCTGCTGTGCACTGAGTCAGTTAGTTATTAAAATAGGCCCATGCTCAGTACTCGGCACACTCGCTGTAATTCAATGAGAGAGAAGGGGCCCTTGTCTCAGAACTATATTAAGCCTTAGTGATTTATCCTCCGCTCTTGGTGAAGGATACATTGTTTGTATTCATTTGCGTCATTTTTATCCTACATTTCTATTTTTCTACACGCGGCTTGTCACTCCTGTGCTAATATAAATATATATACATTTTTCCTTCTACATGCAATGCCCTGTAACAAGGTCCTACAAAAAAATGTTAAGGGTGAAAAGGGTACCAAGGACCAGGGTTGCATCCCATTGGGCACCCTATACCCAATAAGTGCTGCACTACTTTGAACCAGGACCTGGGGCTCTGGTCAAAAGAAGTGCACTGCATAGGAAATAGGGTGCCACTTGTGATACCGAGAAGATGTGTGAAGGGACGGATAATGATGAATGCCATCCGGGTGCACTGAGGGACTGAAAATGGTTCAGCAAGCGTTTGTATTTCTGATGGAGCTAGCAGCTAGCTGTACCATCCCAAGGACATCACTTCCAATTCTCTGCAGGGCTTCACAGAACAATTAGATGAGAAGAGAATACAACAGTGGGTCGGGTTGTTCCTCCGCATACTGCATGACTCGCACTCACACCCTGGTACAGACACAAGCACGTACACACACACACACACACACACACACACACACTGGCACCGACACAGATGTGCACACACACACACACAAACGCATCAGAGGCACTCTTCAGATCCACCCAACATATCCTTTCCGATGCGTTTCATTGGGGAGACAGGGAAACAAACTTTGCCTTCCTCCCTTCCCAGCTCCCTCCTTCAAACACACACACACACACACATACACTTTTCTATCTCTCTCCCTCACCTAGCTCATTTCGCTGGTATATCCAGCCCACTGAACACAGCTGCACTCAAACATCTCCTGCAATTACAGGTGGCGGGGAAATAATAGCCCAATGCTACACACCACATTCATTATTAAACAAGACATGTTCATGAAATTGCTAACCGAGCCAATAAAGGTATATTACACAATACAAAAAACACATTGACAGAAAGAAAAGATGACTGCATAGCATTAATAGAGGATTATTTCCCTAACACACCACGTATAAAAGAGAAATAACACCACATTGACTGCCTAATTATGTGTTTTATCATCTCAGCTCACTGCTATCCTTGCCTCCTGTAAACGCAGTAGTTTCTTTTACCGCTTTAATGAGCGGAGATAACAACGAATCACATTGGTCTCATTTTTAGATCCACACAGCCAACATTACAATTCCAGGCATAACACAAGAACTATCTTCACATTAGCTGAAGGCTGGAATTTAAATATAATAGACGCTTGCCAAATGCACACACATACACACACACACACACACACACACACACACACACACACACACACACACACACACACACACACACACACACNCACACTTTTCTATCTCTCCCCTTCACCAAGCTCATATCGCTGGTATATCCAGCCCATTGAACACAGCTGCACTCAAACATCTCCTGCAATTACAGGTGGAGGGAAATAATTGTACAACGCTACAAACCACATTCATTATTAAACAAAACATGTTCATGAAATTGCTAACCAAGCCAATAAATGTAAATTACACAATACAAAACACAGATAAAGAAAAGATGACTGCATAGGATTAATAGAGGATTATTTCCCTAACACACCAAATATATAAAAGAGAAATAACACATTGACTGCCTAATTATGTGTTTTATAATGTCAGTCACAATAGAGCTCGCTGCTTTTCTTGCCTCCTGTAAATGCAGCTGTTTCTTTTACTGCTTTAATGAGGGGTAGTAAAAAATGATCACATTGGTCTTGTTTTTATATCCACACAGCCAACATTATAATTCCAGGCAAAATGAAAGAACTACCTTCACATTGGCTGGAGGTTGGGATTTAAATATCATAGATGCTTGCCAAATGAACACACACACTTCTTTACCACATCTGATCACTACCACTGCAGAGACAGACCTCTTATGCATGAAGAACAGAAAGATCTGCCCATTTCTGCTCATCACATTTAAGCACACATCCAAGGGTGCCCTAGGACGCACACGCACACACACACACAATTCACTTTCTCTGCATAACCTCAGCAGCAGACATCCCTGACACTCAGCTATGCTTAATGCCATGTTGCCAGTCCATCATGGCTGACTAGCCCTGCTGTAGAAACACAACCAGCATCCCACTTCTTTTTGCTTCCAATTTCCTGTTATCAACCACATGTTCCAGGAAACAGGACCTGCAATCACACTGCAATAGAAAATGACCAAGAAACGAATGAGTTAAGCTGTACATACAGAAGATAGAGGAGAGGGAGAGAAAGGAAGAGAGTGAAAGAATCCCAGAAAAAAATATTGGTCTGTAAAATGTCAAATGGAGCTGAAGCTTTTAGGGGTAAAAGAAAGAGGAGCCATAGGGAGTAATTATTAATTGTTCATGCCACGTGGCCTTCAAAACAGACACATGGAGGAGCAGCGGGCCTGGCGTTTAGGCGCACTGCAGCACGCCACAGAGAGAGGGAAGGGGAGAGAGAGACACACACAGTGGAGGATGTGGAGGAAAGAAGCCCCACTCTGGGGGTTCATTACCAGCAGAAGAAGTGTCAGAGAGGGAGAGAGATGTAAGGAGGGAGAAGATGAGAGAGTGAGAGAGGGCAGAGAGAGAGAGAGAAAGCGGTAGACAGAGAGAAAGGGAGTGGGAAAGGAGAGAGCTGGGAGGGAAGGGCACAGCCACAGCCGGGTCTGTTAATATTCCCTCCAGAGAGAGAGAGAGAAATGGAGAGAGAGGGAAAGAATCTCTGGAGCATATGTGCTGAGAATGATGCTCAGAAATGGTTAACACTTAAAGAGCGATAAGGGCTAGGTGTTTACACATGGTGATAAAGTGTGGGCCGCATGGCTACATGGAGGTGGGAAAGAGGGAGATACACTCTTTGAAAAAAGGTGCTAAGTAGAACCATACAGGGTTCTTCGGTTTGTCCCTATAGGGGAACCCTTTTTGATGCTGGGTAGAACCCTTTGCAGAGAGTTCTGTCTAGAACTCTGTGTAGGGTTCTTCAAAGAATCCCCTGTATATGGTTCTACCTAATACCCTCTATGAAGGGTTCTACAGAGAACACTTATCTTTGGAGGTTTCTTATTAGAACGCTCTAACCCGTCAGCCTATAATTAGCCTTTAAAATGTAATTATTTATGACAATACATTACAAAAACTGACTGTACAAAACATTAGGAACACCTGCTCTTTCGATGACATAGACTGACCAGGTGAATTCAGGTGAAAGCTATAATCCCTTATTGATGTCACCTGTTAAATCCACTTCAATCAGTGTAGATGAAGGGGAGGTGACAGGTTAAATAATGATTTTTAAGCCTTGAGACAATTGAGACATGGATTGTGCATGTGTGCCATTCAGAGGGTGAGTGGACAAGACAAAATATTTAAGTGCCTTTGAACAGGGTATGGTAGTAGGTGCCAGGCGCACCGGTTTGAGTGTGTGAAGAACTGCAACGCTGCTGTGTTTTTCACACTTAACAGTTTCCCGTGTCTATCAAGAATGGTCCACCACCCAAAGACATCCAGCCAACTTGACACAACTGTGAGAAGCATTGGAGTCAACATGGGCCAGCATCTCTGTGGAACGCTTTCGACTTCTTGTAGTCCATGCCCAAATGAATTGAGGCTGTTCTGAGGGCAAAAGGGGGTGGAACTCAATATTAGGAAGGCGTTTCTAATGCGCTGTACACTCAGTGTATATCACAAGGCCTTTCTTTGAGGGCCTAGGTATACCCTAACACAGTGGTGTTAGGAATCTCCTGGTTTACAGGCCACATCAGGCCTGCAAGTCACATTATCCTGGCTTGGAAAGGGATGTGTAATTCCTATTGGAATATCCAACAAATGGAATTGTTAATCACCCGCAGCCTGCATTCAGAATAACTGCCAGGGTAGGGAAGATTGACTACTGAGACTACCTCAATCATCTAAACTGGGACAACCATCTCAGTAACGGGTGCAATAAATCCAATTACTAACAGATTGGATTCGTTTAGAAAACGGTATGTTATTTATCTTTCTGTAGCATAAATTGAATCAACCAAACAACGTACATGCAAAAACACAGATATAATATCTTATTTAACCTGTATTTAACTAGGCAAGTCAGTTAAGAACAAATTCTTATTTACAATGACGGCCTACCCTGGCCAAACCCAGACGACGCTGGGCCAATTGCGCGCCGCCCTATGGGACTCCCAATCACGGCCGGATGTGATACAGCCTGAATTCGAACCAGGACCTGTAGTGATACCTCTTGCACTGAGATGCAGTGCCTTAGACCGCTGCGTCAATTTGCAAGCCAGAGGTAGCTACAGTAACTAGCTTAACGGAGAGTTACCACTGGGAAGGATATGTGTCTTAGGTGTTGAAATCTGAAGTAGAGGGATTGAAGGAGTGTCAATTTGGCAAGTGAATATGCAGCTAGCTTGATGGAGAGTTACTTAAGCAATGATGATCATTAACAGGATGACTTGTCAAACTATACATCAGGGGAGAATAACTATGCATACAAGCTTTCATTGTGAGAGGTGCATAACAGACAGCATTCTCTAATCACAGGAATATTTATAGGATGGGATCCATTTAGATTTCCCTAAATGGCAGGTGACTTACACAGTGCTTTGATACAGCCAACATTGAGTAATTATTACAGTGAAAGGAATAAAAGACATTAACTTAGAGGCACAGAGGCACTGCATACACAATATGCAGGTAACTACCAAAATAAAGGAAACACCAACATAACGTGTCTTAATTTGGCGTTGGGCCACCACGAGCCAGAACAGCTTCAATGCGCCTTGGCATAGATTCTACAAGTGTCCGGAACTCTTTTGGAGGGATGCGACACCACTCTTCCCCAATAAATTCAATTTTTGTGTGTTTTGTTTATGGTGGTAGAAAACGCTGTCTCAGGCACCTCTCCAGAACCTCCCATAAGTGTTCAATTGGGTTATGAGACGGCCATAGCCTATGGTTTACAACATTTTCATGCTCATCAAAAAATTCGGTCACCACTCGTGCCCTGTGGATGGGGGCATTGTCATCCATGCCCATCAGGATAGAAATGATTCACCATAGGTTGAAGGTGATCACGCGGAATAGCTGTGTATTTACTAGCCTCTGCCGAGTTTCCAACAACCGGATGGTCCGGTTTTCAGGGGAAATGGAAAGAGAGCCTGTGACTTCCGCTTTTGGACGCTAACACGGCGACACTCCATCTTAACTCCTCCTCCATATTTCTGGATTGGTTGAACAGTGTAGAAGAGAACCTCCCCCGACAGTGTTTTTTTCATCTCGTCAAGACTCGTCAAGAATCTAGTTTCAGGTGTTTCTTTTACACCTGCTTTGTTCGGTCAAATAAAATAAAAGTATATTTGTCACATGCTTTGTAAACAACCGGTGTAGACTAACAGTGAAATGCTTGCTTACGGGCCCTTCCCAACAATGCAGAGAGAAAGACAATAACACAAGGAATAAATACACAACGAGTAACGATAACTTGGCTATAACTTGGCTACTCGTTACTGGGGTACCAGTAACGAGTCGATGTGAAGGGGTACGAGGTAAATGAGGTAGACTAGGCAACAGGGTAGACAATAAACAGTAGCAGCAGTGTATGTGATGAGTCAAACGAGTTAGTGCAAAAAGGGTCAATTGTAGATTGTTAAATAGTTAACCAATAAATACCCGGACTGACTGTTTATGGCTTGGGAGTAGAAGGTTAGTATTTACTGGAGTTTACCGTGCACTCTAAGGGGTTGAGTGGACCAGGAAAATGCACTCAACACCATAACAGAGCAGCCAGAACTCTGATTTACTCAAGGGGTTTCCACTATTTTGGCAGTTACCTGTATCAGTAATAAGGAAAATAGCTAAGTGGCGGAGGGCCCGAAAAAGTATGTTGGAGCATGGTGGAACTACTCCTAAGCTACTTGTAGCATTCAGGATCTGCATCCCAAATGGTACCCTATTCCCTATATAGTGCATTACTTTTGAGCAGGGCCTATAGTGCACTTTATAGGGAATAGTAGGTGGGACACTATTAACCCTTAAAGATTCGAAGCACACTGTATATAACCTCGTTATTGTTATTTTATTGTGTTACTTTAAAAAATGTATTTAGTAAATATTTTCTTAAAGTCAGCATCGCATCTCTGCTCAGGCCGTAGCATCCAGCCAGCCAGACAGCCATCTAATGTTCTCTGATCTCCCCATAATGTATTTCTTCTTCTTTGGTATTATGGCTGTCCGCAAACAAAGAAACTCAGCAAAAAAATAAACGTTTCAGGATCCTGTCTTTCAAAGTCATTTGAAAAAAATCGAAATAACTTCACAGATCTTCATTGTAAAGAGTTGAAACACTGTTTCCCATGCTTGTTCAATGAACCATAAACAATTAATGAACACGCACCTGTGTAACGGTCGTTGAGACATTAACAGCTTACAGACAGTAGGCAAGACCAGACAGGACTGGCAAAAAGTGCTCTTCACTGACGAGTCACGGTTTTGTCTCACCAGGGGTGATGGTTGGATTCGCGTTTATCGTCGAAGGAATGAGCATTACACCGAGGACTGTACTCTGGAGCTGAATCGAATTGGAGGTGGAGGGTCCGTCATGGTCTGGGGCGGTGTGTCACAGCATCATCGGACTGAGCTTGTTGTCATTGCAGGTAATCTCAACGCTGTGCGTTACAGGGAAGACATCGTCCTCCCTCATGTGGTAGCCTTCCTGCAGGCTCATCCTGACATGACCCTCCAGCATGACAATGCCACCAGCCATACTGTTCGTTCTGTGCGTAATTTCCTGCAAGACAGGAATGTCTGTGTTCTGCCATGGCCATCGAAGAGCCCGGATCTCAATCCCATTGAGCACGTCTGGGACCTGTTGAATCGGAGGGTGAGGGCTAGGGCCATTCCCCCCAGAAATGCCCGGGAACTTGCAGGTGCCTTGGTGGAAGAGTGAGGTAACATCTCACACCAAGAACTGGCAAATCTGGTGCAGTCCATGAGGAGGAGATGCACTGCAGTACTAAATAAAGCTGGTGGCCACACCAGATACTGACTGTTACTTTTGATTTTGACCGCCCCTTTGTTCAGGGACACATTTTTCATTTTCTGTTAGTCACATCTCTGTGGAACTTTATGTCTCAGTTGTTGAATCTTATTATGCTCATACAAATATTTACACATGTTACATTTGATGAAAATAAACGCAGTTGACAGTGAGAGGACGTTTCTTTTTTTGCTGAGTTTATAATAGGTGCATACCACCACCTACTGTATTGGCTGTGTACCTGTAGTATGAATTCATTACACTTTGTGAAAAAATTGCCCTACCCACTAACCCTGCACCCATTAAAACCTCACCGCTATTCCACTAATTTGGTCCTATCTGATTCTAGGCCAGCAGCCTGGGAGGACAGGACACTACCGTTCAAAACATCTTCTAACTCTTCTGCATTGAAATCTCTTACACCCAAGTACTACTCTGCAGCTGCCACCACCATATCTATCCTCTGTGACTTAGGTTCCATTCCAACGGTACAACCTTGGCCATGAATGCCGAAAAACCAAACTTACTGAAGCACATGTTATTCCTATCACTCTCTGTTGGCCTCGGCCTACTCACAGGGATCCTCTTAGCATCTCTCACCCTGGACCCATCTTCCTCTACTACTCTTCACTGCCTCAGCATACAACACCTTATGCACTACTCTGATCCTGGCAACCTCAACCTCCCTATCTTTCACTGAACACATCTGATCTCCTGCACCATGGGTACCCCTACAGTTTACACACACACACACAACTTTTTCCACCATTACTACACAAATGCTTTGTCTCATGTCCTCCTACACACTTCTCACATCTAGGACTCTCCCTCCTACAACACTGCTGCCACATGACCATAAACTTGACAAAAGCTCTCACTCAGTAGTACAGATAGTGACTTCTCTGTTTCACCACGCTCTCCGCCAGGTCTGCGTCGCACCAAATGGCGGGCGTCACAGACACCGGAAAGCTTCAACTTCAGTTGATTGTCCTCAACACTTATCACTACTTAAAACACCCTGCTCCGGATAGGAAAGCAAGTCACAGTTGTTGTCCCCAGTCGTATGGGTCTGGAGCGCACACTCCCTCTGGATGGCAGAAACGATAAAAAATCAACACGATTCCACTTCGAGTCACTTTCACCGACCCAACATTCCCCAAACTCTACTCCACCCAATCTGACACCACAAATGGATATGCCAGAAGGCAAAGATCCATTCTCTCAAAAAATGTCACCCCCACTGGGCCAGAATCATTTTTGTCATTATCAGGACGAGGTTCAAACTCAGCGTTCTTCATCGCACCTGCCACCACAGTTCATCCTCACTCTCGACAAGTTCAATTTCCTTCTATAGGTCTTCCAAAAGTTCTGTGTGAACTCAAAACATGTTTCACTTTTCTCCTTTTTTTCCTGTCCGCCAACTTCTCCTTCATCAGATCTTCCAGAAGGCTTGTGCATTCCACTATTCCATATATAATTATAATATGTTCCACTTTTCTCCTTTTCTTCCTGTCCGACATTTTACCCCCACCTTATAGAAACCCCCATACTGTACAGTCTTTAATCATCCTATTTCCCTACGTATATTTTCACAAACGGTCTCTTTCGTCTTTGTGTCGTGTACATTCCTCTCTCATGTGGAGGCAAATGTGGTCTGTGTGTAATCTAACCTAACGTAGCAGGCGTGAAAGTGTATCCATCTCGGTCCAATCCAGAAAAGGGGTTATGGGTAGAAACAGGACGTGCGGTTAATGCTGTTTGTTAAAGAGGAGGATAAGGAGGAAGCTATTTTGTCTGGTGTATTCAATCTGCATCAGTGTTGTATCACCTGACGCATAGGGAGTTCTCAAATCTGGAGGATATCGCTAACTCTCGTGGAATTTCATGTTAACTCCCCCTGATATGAGGGGGATTTGATGATGTATCAGGTTCATGTTCTGAACGTATAGCTAGTTCCACTAGGAAGACTTTATTTTTAACTTCATGAATCTGAGTGATTTAGCATAAGCAAATGAAAAGAAAGAGGGGTGTAATGTTAACAGATGGGATGAGAAGTGAGTGGGAATGAGCGGTATGACATACCACACTTTGTATTTCTATGCTTATATCTGTGTCACATGTCAGTAGACATCCCTGAAGGGAAAAGCGTGCAGGTTTCTTTGTGTATTATATGTCTGCCTGTCATACAGAAAGCAACCTACACAATATGTTTTATTGTAAACTCACCAAAAAACGACATTGATATAACTACCCTAGAGAAATAACATCGCATTAGGTTCAGGAAACAAATTCGGAGAGAGTCGAAGAGTACTCCTTGGAGTTGTATTTTTCTCTTCTGTCTTTTGTAGGAGAAAACCAGTGACGGCTCGACACTCGACAGTTCTCCAGTATTTTCACTGACAACGTTCCGGGGAGTAGAAGTGTTGATAGAGCTAGTGGAAGTGTTGAGAATATCAATGGAGAATAGGAGAATTGCTGGTGCGTAGTTTCTGTTCTTCGAGGAGTCCCTCTCGAGATCATTTTGTGTTCAAAATGGATTTTGCCAAATGCTGTTAATAAGGAACTGTAGGTTTTAAGGAAAATGCTCATATTGTTGTTTTGTAACACTGTTACCTAAAATAAACCTTGATGTGCTCTCAAGCTGCCAAAATAAATCGCATTTTCAACCATTTAACTGACAATCAAATTCCTCCTTTCCCTACATCATGTAAACTCCGTGGGCATTTATACATCATACATAGCCTCACCTGATCTCTCCTACTCAAACTCCAACACAACATTCTATGCAGTGTTCATACAGAGGTGGCAAATACTCCACCTCCAAATCCCCCTCTCGGCCCAGAGACCAGAAGGCCGGTTTAACATGCCCAGAAAGACTGCTAGGCACACCAGCCTCCCACCCTCCATCTGGATGTCTACTACAGGGACCCATTGTCGTGACGTGACTATCATTAATGTGATGACTGTTATTCATCAAATCAATTAACTATGTTTAATTGTTACTCAATTAAACTAATCATGTAACAACTGTCCCACTTTTCACACTAAAGTATGTTCGTCACTATGAGACAGAACGCGTCTCCTTCCTGAGCGTTATGATGGCTGCATGGTCCCATGGTGTTTATACTTGCATACTATTGTTTGTACAGATGAACGTGACACCTTCAGACATTTGGAAATTGCTCCCAAGGATGAATTAGACTTGTGGAGGTCTACAATTTTCTTTCTGAGGTCTTGGCTGATTTCTTTTGATTTTCCAATGATGTCAAGCAAAGAGGCACTGAGTTTGAAGGTAGGCCTTGAAATACATCCAGATGCTTCTAAAGCCATGACATCATTTCCGGGAATTTTCCAAGCTGTTTAAAGGCACAGTCAACTTAGTGTATGTAAACTTCTGCCCCACTGGAATTGTGCTACAGTGAATTATAAGTGAAATAATCTGCCTGTAAACAATTGTTGGAAAAATTACTTGTGTCATGGACAAAGTAGATGTCCTAACCGACATGCCAAAACTATAGTTTGTTAACAAGACATTTGTGGAGTGGATGAAAAATGAGTGTTTGTTAGAAAATATACTTCAGATGTTGGAAGTATATTTTGGTTGTCTGAGATGGGATTATTCCTACCCACCTCGGGTCTTTAGTCAAAGTTCTAGGACCACTTACATGCACAGCTGCAGACTGTGAATGTTTCTGGTCTCTTAGGTGAGGTTATCTTCTCTTGTAGTGTTGAGGTTGGGAGCTTCAGATTTTCAGAGTTTCTAACCATTTCAACATCTTTTGGTATTTTGGTCTCGTAGTGGTTGATTATTCAGGTTCAGGCTCCCGGCCACTTTACACGCCAGCAGCAACCAGGCATGTTTTGGTCTAGTGTAAATTTTGTTACGAAGGCTTTAAAAAGGGGGCATTCCATCACGCCGACACAATGTCTGTGCTCACTTGGGCGTGGTTACTGACTGGGTCATTTGAATGTCAGAAATAATGTCCAATGTGTTCCTTTTATTGACATTAAAGTTTTGGCAGCAAAGAGCCTCTGGAACAAAAAGGTTTCAATCTTCCCATATTAGAGAGCCAGAGGGAAAGTTTCTGCAAACTTTTTATGACTGGCTGTTAGGTCATAAACCGCCCCAACTCCCCCCTCTCCGTTCCTGTGGGAGAGAGGGGTCATCTGGCTATCTGTCAACCTTTGCCAAGCTGATATGGCACCTTTGATCCTCACCAAGGAGAGAGAGTCATGACACCATTATGATTCACTAGATCACTAAACCTCCCTTCCCAACACACACCAACACCCTTTCCTCCTTGTTACAGCTACTGCAGTTTATACTAAATGGAAAGTACTGAGCTGACATGATATGTTTTTTCAATGGAATTCACCACTTACTGTGTATGTTGCACTGTACATACTGTACATTTGGGGGAATTCCATAGTAACAATGATTTTTCACTTTAAAGTATACCAAACAAAAACCATTGATTACGAAGTTAAACAAACTATACAACTCTAAGAACAAGGACTACTTTTAACAATTTCCACTGAGAATTTTACAAAAACACATTTACTCAAAGAACAGTGCAGATGTAAAGTTTGGTAACAGAATGCCAGTAAAATCTCCCTCAGTTTATGTGACCAAAACTCTTAAAGATCTACTCCGAATTAAGATTCAAAGATGTATTCGGAAATAATGGGGTGTCAGCTATTATATGACACCTTGAGTTTGAAAAATCTATTTTGGTTATTGAACTACAGTAAGTGAAGTGGATTAACACCAGCTAACATAATGATTGTAACAGAATGACATATTTCCCTAATCTGTGCTATACAGAAATGCATGATAATGAATGTCATTCTCTTCATGGTGATGTACCTGAATAGTTACACAAAGGTACAAACATGTAATATCCTCCTTTGCATGTTTGGATATTATTCTACACACTGGCTATTATTCTAATGAGCTCCACCCACAAGCAAGGCCAAATTTGGTTAGTACAGACCGGACTAAATCTGTACCAATCATAGACTTCTATTTTTCACAAGTTAGGGCATCATAGTACAGCACAGTACAGCACAGCATAGTTCAGTACAGTAAAGTACAGTAGAGTAGAGTTCAGTACAGTACAGCACAGCACAGTAGAGGATAGTTCAGTACAGTACAGTACAGTAAAGTACACTACAGTAAATTATACTGTACTTTACTTGAGTGTGCTCTACTGTACTGTATTCTACTGTATTAAACACTACTGTACAGTACAGTACTGTATTATACTGACCTATTCTCTACTCTACTTTACTGTACAGTACTGTACTGTGCTGTCCAAACTTGTGAAAGTAACAGGAAATGTTCAATCTTATGTGGATTATAATTAATGGACATTTTGTTGTAGGGATTAATGCATTTTTTGTTAGGGCAAATCAAATCTGCCACTCTAAAGTGAAACTTACAAACTTTAGAAGCCTTTTTAAATCTTGAATACACTACACGTTTGCATTTCCTGCTATGCAGGAACATTCTCAGGAACAAAAGAGTGATGAGACTAATATCCTACATCTGTATATATGTCTCTCTTCCAGTTTCTTCCTGTCTCATGGAATAATAGTGCTGTGCAAAACAAAGGGTATACAATACAGAGAGCCAGTGTATACAAATGTACAGTACTGTATATCTAACCTGTGACTTAACCCTTATGGGTCGTTCCACCTCAAAAAGCACAAGAAAGAGAATTCAAAACCCACTATTTCAGGGCATGCTGAAATTGTTACTGTAGTTAGAAAGAGATAAGATTAGCATTCCTGAAACATCATTTTGTTGAAATATAATTTGATCTCAGGGAAATTAAGCTACAGTAATTGATTGCACAAAAAGTGGCCATTTTAATTTATTGGTTTCATAGAATTGTCAATAAATATAGTACCTAACATCCGATTTGGACCCTACTTCTTACTAACAATGAGTAAGACACGATCAAAAGCCATCCACGGCCACCCCACACACAACACCAAGCCCATCCCAACAACCAGTATACAGTATCACCAGTATACAGTATCAGTTCTAGTATGCTGCGGCTTGGAGTATTGCTTTTTCCCTCCCCCTTTTCTCCCCAATTTCAATCTTGTCTCATTACTGCAACTCCCCACTGGGCTCGGGATGCGAAGGTCGAGTCATGCATCCTCCAAAACATGACCTTAACACATGCCCGCTTAACCCAGAAGCCAGCCACACCAACGTGTCGGAGGAAACACCATTCACCTGATGACCGGGGTCAGCCTACAGGCCCCCGGCCCACCACAAGGAGTCGATAGAGCACGATGAGCCAAATAAAGCACTCCCGGGCCAAACCCTCCACTAACTCCGACGACGCTGGGCCAATTGTGATACAGTCCGGGATTGAACCCGGGTCTGTAGTGACGCCTCTAGCACTGCGATGCAGGGATATTGCTTTTTTTATCTTATGTAATGTATTCCCTTTGAACCTGGAATCAGTTTTTTTCCCTTGTTCAGAGAAATTAGCCATCGAAGTCACTTGCATTATTTACCATAAATGAGTGTGAAAATAACAGGTTTTTCCCACTAGATGCTGCTGTTCCTACCACTGCCACGTCCTTTTATCCATTTTGCTGCTCTCCTGTGTTGATTAAAACGATTCCAACATTTTCATTGCAACTTTGGGTAGAAAACCAATAACTTTTGCTAATTATGAAAATTAATTATGTGGTCATCCTCACAATTCAAGACAGTCCTCCATGAAAGCAATTCAGTTTGTCCTTCTCTTTGGCCTAATCTGTGTCCATGAAACAGCCCCTCTGTGTGTGTTTATTCGCTTCAAAAAAGGTGTGGATTAGTTAGACCATTCCTGGTAAACAAGCACATTATTAGGCTACAGAAGTTATAATGGCTTCATTGGTATGGTCTCTAATGGTCTTCAAATGGTAAAAGTAAAAAACACACACTGTATATTCTTTTGAAATGATACTGGATAGGGTTGGGCTTAATGGTAAATGTCACTAATCACACTACATTTAGTAATGTTTCTAATAATTGTATTGAAATAAATACGACTGCCGTGTAAAGATTTAGAACTTTATTAAGGTTGTCTTGTGCTGAACAATTCGTAATTAGTGCTTTTTGAGGTCAGTTCAGTTTCGGATGTATTATTTAAAAAAAATATGTTTTTTGATTTTGGTTTCGATTATTTATTTTTCACATTAAATGCACTATGTGGGTTGAATGCTGTAACACAGAACAAAACGGTTAATAAAAGTGCCATGATAGTAGTGACTGCCAATTTCTGCTCATCCCTTATCAACCATAATTTATTCACGTTGCTTTACTTTAATAAAATCTTTTAAAAAATGTGTATATTACATGTTTTATTTGATGACTTTATTATTTCATTCCAAGTCATCATCTCACCTCTATAGAGCTGCTGTCTATGCTGTCTGACAAAATCACTATTTTAGTAGTTCTTCAAAGTAAATAAGGCATACTTTTAAGACTGCTGAATATCAATCACTTAGATCATGTATTTTCAGGTAGAGATACCTCGCAAAGCAACTGCTCTCTATGCCTCTGTCACGACTTCCACCGAAGGTAGCTCCTCTCCCTGTTCGGGCGGCGCTCGGCGGTCGGCGTGGCCGGCCTACTAGCCATCACCGATCCATTTTTCCTTTTCTGTTTGTTTTGTCTTTGGTTCTTTCACACCTGGTTTCAATTGCCTTAATTTCTGAGTGTATAATCACCCCTGTTGCCTGCCTAGGTTTGTGCGGGATTATTCGTGTGATGTTGCGCCTATTTTGTTTTCACGTATTTATACTGAGTGTGTATACATTTAGGAGCGTTTTTTCCCCCTCCTTTCATGAGTAACGGGTTTCTCTGTATTGTATCTTAACTGTATGTTTGTGGACTTGCCCATTAAATTACGCATCTCGGACATCTCTGCTCTCCTGCGCCTCACTCCTTCACCTACCTCTAAACGCAATCTTGTCACAGCCTCTCAATCGCAACACCCTACTACATCGCACAGTTTGGACTTGATCTGACTTACAGTATCTCTACAGAAACTGAGAAATGTGTGCAGTGAGCTCACAATTTTTTTTAAATTCTAATAATTGAACCGACATTGATCAATTAGTTAACATTTTCTCAGCACTAGGGTTGTCATAACATTTTAGTCACTAACCCATTTATTCATCAATGTTTTGGGCTTGTAAGAAAAGTCTTTGTATGAGAATTGCACCATAGGGATGGCCCTCTCAGAAAGCTGCCATTTGTTAACTATTCAAGGAGAGTTGGGATGAAGCAGTAGGTTGCTAAGAGGAGGACTGGCTTGACATAAAATGTATTTTCATCATGAACAAAATCTATTGGTTTTATACCCAAAGTTGCAAAGAAAATGTTGTGATCCATTTAATAAACACAAGAGACCAGCCAATTTGGCAAAACCTGGTACTTTAACACTTCAATGGGTATAGTTCCCAGAGGCCAATTGGAGACCGTCTCCAACTCAGTTTGTCATGTTGAGTGTGTTAGTGTCAACAGCCAACACACACATGTTGCAACCAGATATTTCGCTCTGCAACCTCACGTTTTAATTTGGGAGCACCAGTGCGACCCAAAGAAACTACAATATTTTTTAAATAATTGTAGTAATGATAAGGCTCACACTGTTGTTTCCTCGAGCGCAGATTCGTTAGTGTCTATAACGAGTTCGCTGAGAGTCTTAATAAATAAAAGAACAATTAACACGAAACACAAACGCACTGACATGAAAACAGAGTCAATTACACCTGAGGAAAGAACCAAGGGGAGGGACAGATATAGGGAAGATAATCAAGGAGGTGATGGAGTCCAGGGGAGTGTCATGAGGCGCAGGTGCGCGAGACGATGGTGACAGGTGTACGGGATAATCAGCAGCCTGATGACCTAGAGGCCAGAGAGGGAGTATACGTGAGAGCGTCATGCTTGCACCATTAGTTCAACGAAAACCGCTTGTTTCTATCACAAACACTTCAAAAGATCTGACCCATATTACCAGAGCAATGTTATTTTTTTCCTGTCACAGATTGGGGGACTGTATTTTACATTCATAAACCATGTCGCAGGTCGTTCTAAAACTACTCGTGGGCCTCACTGGTTTTAAACCTTGTTCAGTCATGTTTGTTAACTCATTAGCTAGCTAGCTAACAGCCTGGTAACTTTACCAGTACATCCAGACATTTGGATGCACAGAAAGAAAGGACAAGGGATAGCTTCTTCAGGAGATCAATGATCATAGCTATGAACCATCATCACAAACTCACTCTTAACGAGCCAGTGTACGATTGTCAATATAATGCATCTCAATTGGAAAATAGTGTTTTTACATCATGTTAAAAACCTCAGTCTACAAATGACTTTTTAATTTTAATTGTAATAGCATTTTAGGTTTTTATAATCAACAAATGTATTTACAAGGTTCCATATTTGTTTCTAGGGTACAACATACAGGCTATATCTCAATAGATTTTTTTGTAAATCTTATTTTCTGGTGCTTCTAAATGTTGTGTTGTGCTTCTAACTTTTTAAAGTTTGGAGCACCAGTGCTACCAATGATTACACACATGCAAACACCCTCCTTGGCCTCTCCTCTCTCAGAACACCTGGGGAGAAGGTACAATTTCTCTCTCTTCAGCCCCTCAACGAGCCCTCCTCTTAATCAGTGTAGTGGCCCCTCCACTCCAACACCACACTGCTTGGCAAAAGCGGCCTTGCTCTCTTTTTCACCTGCATTGATGGGAATCAATAGATAGACTCTGACATTATTACAAGAAAATATAGGGATCAGGAGAGTGAAATGGCAAACAAGAGGAGTCTGTATTTATGCAACACAAGAAAAACCTCACATCCGCCCGCAGTGGAACGGGATCAATTGGGCTGAGAGGAATATTTTGGCATGGAATTTAGATTTTGTCAGAAGAGGATTTTATTGTCGGTGTTTGTTGTCTCCTTGCGGACCGGGTGAAGTGATATGACTTATAAAATGGGGCAGTTGGGAAGATTAAATGTATCCTGTCCTCCACTTGAACAAACTGCTTCCAAGATATGTGTAGCACTCAACAGGCAGAATAACTATTTTGTAATGGCAATACAGAGAGTAAATATATTATATTTTGTTCTCAGGACTCAGTATGTTGCAGATGACTCATTGGATAGATCATCTTGCAGAATTTCTATCAGGATTCAATTCCATAATTTGGATTTTCTTGGTTGTGATGGGTCTCATTTGGATTCTCCTTCTCGAGAGGTAACCATCAGGAGTAGAGATTGAGGATTGACGAATAAGGACAGCGATTGTGTTGGTCGGAAAGACTCAGATTGTATCAATTTAAATGTAGGATTTCAATACTGGCCCAGACCTTGAGAACTGAAATGACTGAAATCGAATTTGTTTATTTTTCTTTTATTCTCTGTCTTATTCTCTTCCAGTGTACTGGCTACTCCTTGTGTGTGATCCAGGAAGACATTTAACAACTAACACTGACTTTAGGGAACAGAGGGGAACCAGACACACAGGCCAAGACACACATATCAAACCCCTGAGTCGACCCAAGGAGCTCGGTGAGAGGTGTATGTGGTGGGGGATTACATGTCATGATGTCAGGTCCTTCTGCTCATTATTAGACACACATGCACACACATACACATGCACACGTCAAGGGGATCAGAGAAACAGCAATTGAATTGGCTTGTGGGAATACGAAAAATGTGTTACATTCACGGCATACTGTCACTGCTGACAAAAGGAACGTCAAAGGTAACTTGGAAACCACAAGAACATAAGAGAGATTTCCCTGACGTATCCATGCCAAAAGCATCAGATACTGTGAAGCATAAGATATAAGAAATGATTCACTGACATGACATCACTGAGCTCTTCCAGCAGTCTTTCTGATAAAAACAACGCAATCACAACCCTAACTATATGCTTGGAAAATGTACTGGTTAGTTTGAATGTTTCAATCTGCAATGTATCTTCAGTATCGGTGATAGTATAGGCCTATTTCAGTGGCTAATATGTCCAACTCTGGTCTACACACCACCTGTTTCCCCACATACTTGACCATACACTGTAAAAGATCAATCCAGACTAGTTCTCAACTATGTAAAAAGCTCTTACCGTCCACACAGGCTGGCATGGCTCTTGTCGTCCCAGCGATCTGTCCCTTCTTACAGGCGCACCGTGCAGTCTGTCTGGCGATGGTCCGTCTGGGCTGACTGCTGTCCCTGTCCAGCATCACAATCTCACATGTCCCCGCCGCCAGTTGACCTGGAAGTGACATCACATAGACAGGACATTATGTCAAAGTGGCAGAACATAATCTATTAGGGAAAAAGTAGAACCATACAGGGTTCTTCAGTTTGTCCCCATAGGGGAACCCTTTTTTGTGCTAAGTAGAAACCTTTGCAGAGAGGGTTCTTCATAGAACCCCCTGTAAATGGTTCTACCAAGAAACTTCTATGAAGTGTTCTGCCGAGAACCATCTATAAAGGGTTCTGCCAAGAACACTTTTATCCTCTAAAGGTTCTTCCTAGAAACCTCTATGAATAGTTCCACCAACATTATTAACAAAATCTAACTCTTTATGACAATACATTACATACATCACATACAGTAAGGCCTTTCTTTGAGGGCCTAGTTATACCCTAAAGGCGCCCGCAGAACTCGGCTAGGCGAAGTAAATGTCTGTGCCTCTTAAAAGACCCTTGCTTGAAACACGAGACAAAAGCAGCGATATTACTGTTCGTCCCTCTTGAGATGCCGTGGCAACAACCTAGCCAGTATACACTTCCTCAAAATAGTACGAATTAATCTAAGCTAAATCATGAAATCTGTCATTCATTTAGATGTTTTTGCCAAGGAGGTCTTAGCCGCGCAATTTTACATCTAACTAAGATGTTTGGTGCAGTATTTCTCAAGTGAAAAAAGGAACTAGTCATCTCTTGTTGAATGAAAACAAACACTTCATTGAAGAATCCCATCCAAAGTTCCCACTCCTACTAAGAGTAGAACTGTTGACCAATCAACGACGAAGGGGCTACCAAACCTCGACTTGCCTCAAGAACAAAATGTACAGTACCAGTCAAATGTTTGGACACACCTACCTATTTTTACTATTTTCTACATTGTAGAATAGTGAAGACATCAACACTATGAAATAACACATATGGAATCATATAGTAACCAAAAAATATATATTTTATATTATTCAAATTAGCCACCCTTCGCCTTGATCAACTCTCCTCCGTCCTCTCTCGCCTCCTTTGGAAAAAGTTCAAAGGTAATCGAGGAGAGGCAGTGGGGAGAACGTGGATGAAAATTTGCTTATTGGAAATTAAACTCTCTTTCTCCACTCGTGCGTCATCAGGCAGATTAAGTTTACAGGGGTGGATCCCAAAATAAATGTGTAAAGTGATAAAAAAAACTAAGTTCGATTTGAAGACATTTTATAGATAAAAATAACATGCTACATATCGTTTTAAATGTGTGCATGATTCAAAGTAGTGATGTTACGTTTGATACCGGAGATCCGAGATGTGTGGAAATCGCTAAGCAGTTTACTTTAAAGCGGTGTGCCGATGCCTGTATCACTTTATCAGAAACACGTGAACAATGACGTCCGAAGCTTGGTTTCATCGAACAACCACCTGATTGGTTTGGTAGAAGACAAAAAGGCTACGCTATGCATGCTCTCCGGCGTGTGGGACGTCATCTATAATAATTTGGCAGCTCTCAACCACTTATCGGTTTCCGGGTCACGGAGGAGAGAGGGTGGAGGACAGACTTTTTCCCAAATGAGAAAAGGCCCTGGTTTACAGGCAACATCAGGGGCATATTCATTATGGAAACCATTTAAAAACTAAATTGAAGCTTCCTCGCTGTTTCATTCCATTTGATTCCATTTAATAAACATTTTGCAACAGAATTGGCCAAATGAATACACCCCAGCAACCCCAGTCCTGCAAACAACATTATGCTAGCCTGCAAAGTGTGGTATACCTCCAGAGAGAGATTATTCAACAACTGCAACCTTTAATCACTCACAATCTGCGTTCAGGTGTACTGTCAGGGTTTGAGACTAACTGTTTTCAAGACTACCTAAATAATCTAAACTGGAACAAACATCTCAGTAACGGGTGCAATAAATCCAAATACTAACATTTTGGATTAGTTTAGAAAAATGTATGTTATTTATCATTGTATATAATACGATTAATCAACCAATATATGTAGATACAAAACATATATTTTGAAAGAAACAATTCTGAAAATCAACATGCAATCGAACATGCTGGGAAAAATTATAAAGATTGGAGTGGTTTTCTGAGTTTTACGCTACACAGAGTAGAAATTGCACAATCACACTCAACTCTGGTTATTAAAACCAACAGTGGTGTTATTTTACACCACCGAGTGTTGTTCATTTAACTCAACACTAAAAAGATTTCACAGAAAAATCGACACAACGTAAATTTGCTGTGTACCATAAAATACACTGCTGGTTCACTCATACTCCCTTCGATTCTCCTACTCTCTGCTCCATGAAATTACAGAAAATACTCATTTGAAAGACAGAAATCATGGCAAGATATCAACTACATCGGGTACTGTATACGTAAAATGATTAAGGGAATAGCAGATACATGCACAAATATTCCCATATAAACTCAGCAAAAAAAGAAACGTCCTCTCACTGTCAACTGCGTTTATTTTCAGCAAACTTAACGTGCAAATATTTGTATGAACATAACAAGATTCAACAACTGAGACACAAACTGAACAAGTTCAATAGACATGTGACTAACAGAAATGGAATAATGTGTCCCTGAACAAAGGTATCTGGTGTGGCAACCAGCTGCATTAAGTACTGCAGTGCATCTCCTCCTCATGGACTGCACCAGATTTGCCAGTTCTTTCTGTGAGATGTTACCTCACTCTTCCACCAAGGCACCTGCAAGTTCCTGGACATTTCTGGGGGGAATGGCCCTAGCCCTGACCCTCCGATCCAACAGGTCCTAGACGTGCTCAATGGGATTAAGACCCGGGCTCTTCGCTGGCCATGGCAGAACATTGACATTCCTGTCTTGCAGGAAATCACACACAGAACGAGCAGTATGGCTGGTGGCATTGTCATACTGGAGGGTCATGTCAGGATGAGCCTGCAGGAAGGGTACCACATGAGGGAGGAGGATGTCTTCCCTGTAACGCACAGTGTTGAGATTGCCTGCAATTACAACAAGCTCTGTCCAATGATGCTGTGACACACCGCCCCAGACCATGACGGACCCTCCACTTCCAAATCGATTCAGCTCCAGAGTACAGGCCTCGGTGTAACGTTCATTCCTTCGACGATAGACCTGAACCCGACCATCTCCTTGGTGAGACAAAACCGCGACACGTCAGTGAAGAGCACTTTTTGCCAGTCCTGTCTGGTCCAGCGACGGTGGGTTTGTGCCCATAGGCGACGTTGTTACCGGTGATGTCTAGTGAGGACCTGCCTTACAACAGGCCTACAAGCCCTCAGTCCAGCCTCTCTCAGTCTATTGCGGACAGTCTGATCTCTGATGGAGGGATTGTGCTTTCCTGGTGTAACTGGGGCAGTTGTTGTTGCCATCCAGTACCTGTCCCGCAGGTGTGATGCTCGGATGTACCGATCCTGTGCAGGTGTTGTTACACGTGGTCTGCCACTGCGAGGATGATCAGTTGTCCGTTCTGTCTCCCTGTTGCTCTGTTTTAGGCGTCTCACAGTATGGACATTACAATTTATTGCCCTGGCCACATCTGCAGTCCTCATGCCTCCTTGCAGCATGCCTAAGGCACGTTCACGCAGATGAGCTTGCACCCTGGGCATATTTATTTTGGTGTTTTTCAGAGTCAGTAGAAAAGCATCTTTAGTGTACTAAGTTTTCATAACTGTGACCTTAATTGCCTACCATCTGTAAGCTGTTAGTGTCTTAACGACCGTTCCACAGGTGCATGTTCATTAATTGTTTATGGTTCAGTGAACACGCATGGGAAACAGTGTTTAAACCCTTTACAATGAAGATCTGTGAAGGTATTTGCATTTTTACGAATTATCTTTGAAAGACAGGGTCCTGAAAAAGCGACATTTCTTTTTTTGCTGAGTTTAGGTACAGTTTAAAACATTCTCACAGCTAACTTTTTTAATTGATCAGATTACTCAAACTCCTGATGTTAAAGTTTAAAACTGAGGTAAACTCTAATGCTCATACACCATTTAAAAGCGTATTCAAATTCAGAAGGGTTCTATATAGAACTCGTCTTGCCTTCCAAAGAATCCTTCTTGCCTTCCAAATAATCATCAAAGACCCTTTTCTTCCTAAAACAGTTCTTAGGATGTCTAAGGTTCTAGAACCCTTTGCCTTACAAAGAAACTCCCAACTAACATCACCACATTGGCCCCATGTAGGTATTTGGTGGGCAAGGTGTTTGGGGGCTAGACCCCACAAATATTTGGGTGCGTGATAGTAACAACTGTGTTGTCTATCTGATACAATGTAAGGGGCAGCCGATCCAAAAGAGTTGGCTTACTTCAGGCGAAGTGAGGGCTGCCCTTGGGGCCAATGTTGGGCCGATGAGCAAAGGCATATTGGCCCAATGTTGGCAGCCTACATGGGTCCAATGTTTTAACCCGCATTGGGACCACATAGTGCCAATGTGGGTATGTTTGCTGGGAAAATATGGGTTTATTTGGGCTTATTTAGGCAAAGTGACCAGATATGGGATGCCAACACTGGGCCCACACTGAGCCAATGTGGAGCCGATAAGCAAAGGCACATCTACCAACATCTGACAATATTTTAACCTGCATTGTGCCCACGGCATACCAATGTAGACATGTTTGCTGTGCCTCGTTTCCAAAAAATAATTCTTCAGATGAAAAGGATTCTTGGTAGAACCCTTTCCCTCTGCAAATAATCATTTTGGAAGCCTTTTTTCTAAGAGTGTAAGCACATAAACATTGCATAAGTGTGTGTAGTATTGTTCTATGAGGAAAAGCATGAACATGCTCAACGCAGATGTAAGAAAGATGACAAGGAGAGGACACACATTTTGAGTATTGAGATGCAACCAATATTGAGAAAAAGCTAAAAAAGCAGTCTAGACAATCACTTAAGAGGACATTTTGGAGGAATGTTTTATATTCTAATACTTATTAGACCCCCATTGGAAACCACCAGACTTAACCCCATGGTATTTCTTATACATTTTTCATTCATTGTACATTTTTTATCACCCTATCTCCATGGACGTGTTGCAATTGTTATCCATGAATTAAATATGAATACTGATGAACCCTCCAATCACAGTTCAGCATCCCACCTCACTTCCTGATTCATTCAATCAGGTGACCTCTGACCTTTAATCAACATCTTGCTGTTCACCCATCAACCGCATGCGCACACGCATACATACATATATATATATATATATACAGTATATACATATTTACATACACTTAGGTTGGAGTCATTAAAACTCATTTTTCAACCACTCCACAAATGTCATGTTAGCAAACTATAGTTTTGGCAAGTCGGTTAGGACATCTACATAACACAAGTAATATCTCCAACAATTGTTTACAGACAGATTATTTCACTTATAATTTACTGTATCACAATTCCAGTGGGTCAGAAGTTTACATACACTAAGTTGACTGTGCCTTTAAACAGCTTGGAAAATTCCAGAAAATGATGTCATGGCTTTAGAAGCTTCTGATAGGCTAATTGACATCATTTGAGTCAATTGGAGGTGTACCTGTGAATGTATTTCAAGGTCTACCTTCAAACTCAGTGCCTCTGCTTGACATCATGGGATAATGAAAAGAAATCAGCCAAGACATCAGAAAAAAAATTGTAGACCTCCACAAGTCTGGTTCATCCTTAGGAGAAATTTCCAAATGCCTGAAGGTACCACGTTCATCTGTACAAACAATAGTACGCAAGTATAAACACCGTGGGACCACGCAGCCGTCATACCGCTCAGGAAGGAGACGGGTTCTGTCTCCTAGAGATAAACGTACTTTGGTACGAAAAGTGCAGATCAATCCCAGAACAACAGCAAAGGACCTTGTGAAGATGCTGGAGGAAACGGGTACAACATTATCTATATCCACAGTAAAACGAGTCCTATATCGACATAACCTGAAAGGCCGCTCAGCAAGGAAGTAGCCAATGCTCCAAAACCGACATAAAAAAGCCAGACTACGGTTTGCTACTGCACATGGGGACAAAGATCGTACGTTTTGGAGAAATGTCCTCTGGTCTGATGAAACAAAAATAGAACTGTTTGGCCATAATGACCATCGTTATGTTTGGAGGAAAAAGTGGGAAGCTTGCAAGCCGAAGACACCATCCCAACCGTGAAGCACGGGGGTGGCAGCATCATGTTGTGGGGGTGCTTTGCTGCAGGAGGGGCTGGTGCACTTCACAAAATAGATGGCTTCATGAGGAAAAAATATTATGTGGATATATTGAAGCAACATCTCAGTCAGGAACATCTCAGTCTCAGTTAAAGCTTGGTCGCAAATGGGTCTTTCCAAACGGACAATCACCCCAAGCATACTTCCAAAGTTGGGGCAAAATGGCTTAAGGACAACAAAGTCAAGGTATTGGCATGGCCATCACAAAGTCCTGACCTCAATCCTATAGAAAGTTTGTGGGCAGAACTTAAAAAGTGTGTGCGAGCAAGGAGGCCTACAAACCTGACTCGGTTACGCCAGCTCTGTCAGGATGAATGGGCCAAAATTCTCCCAACTTATTGTGGGAAGCTTGTGGAAGGCTACCCGAAACGTTTGACCCAAGTTATTAAACCATTTAAAGGCAATGCTACCAAATACTAATTGAGTTTATGTAAACTTCTGACCCACTGGGAATGTGATGAAAGAAATAAAAGCTGAAATAAATAATTCTCTACTATTATTCTGACATTTCACATTCTTAAAATAAAGTGGTGATCCTAACTGACCTAAAACAGGGAATTTTTACTAGGATTAAATGTCAGGAATTGTGAAAAACTGAGTTTAAATGTATTTGGCTAAGGTGTATGTAAACTTCCAACTTCAACTATATATACACAATCCTGTGTGACTCCCTCCCCTTGCTGCTCACACCCATTAACCCCGGACTATGTTGGGAGCCCCAGGTCTCATCCGGCGAGGGTTATCAGGGCCAGGAATTGGTAATTGTGATTGGCAACAGGGTCAGAGGTGTGATTTAATCTGGCCCTTAGTCACCACAGAAACATAATTAACTACCGGGTCACTCTCAGGGTAATAGTGATCCATCAAGAACGCGATGCTATAATGCTGTGGAGACGAATTTGCAGTGGAATGGTGTGCCGATAGGGGTTGCCTATTACTTTAAATGCAGAACGTGTCTGTGTGTGTGTGTGTACACTACTTTAGCACACACTAGGATGTACAGTGTATGTGTCTTTTCACTTCCAAATGTAACTTCCAAATCTTTCAGGATGAATGATAAAAAATGGAGAAAAAAATATATTTATATATATATAACAGCATGAACACTTTGTACATGTGGCTCACTTGTGTATGCTTTAGCCTGTGCATCTGTCAAGGTAGAGAGGTAAACAAACCCATACTGTGTTACAGCATGTTACAAAGAGGACACTAGGTAGTTTACTTCACCCCCATATCAAAATAAACTACAAAATAATTCTATTTTGAAATGTATTTCAGTAAAATACATAAAATCTTGTATTTTTATATGATGAAATACATTTGCAAATAGCCGCCCCGAACAGCAACAACATTCTTAGTAACGGTTACAGAAGCGTTTAACTTTTTATGACTGTGATATGTTGTTGTTTATCTATCTTAGTTTAATACAAGATAGACTGCTCAATGACCAAAATGTAAATGTGTGTATATGTGAAAATGAACATGCCAAAATGAACTGCAAAGCACACTGGTTATTATTATTGGCCTTGTTTTTAGGGTGGAGCTCATTGGACTGATACTTGTTCATATTTACATATGCATTTATATTTAGTTCATTTAGCAGACACTTTTATCACGCGATAGTGCCATCAGACTCCTGATACCAATGTGTGTGAAAGTGGGCCAGAAAATTGTGAACCGTTGTAAAAAAAAAAATGGTACAGAAAAGTATTTTGTATATTTATAAATACAAACGTCAGCACAAAAACTGTTCATCGGGAGCTTCATGAAATGGGTTTCCATGGCCAAATGTGCATGTGTCTGCTCAAACGGTCAGAAACAGACTCCATGAGGGTGGTATGAGGGCCCGACGTCCACAGGTGGGGGTTGTGCTTACAGCCCAACACCGTGCAGGACGTTTGGCATTTGCCAGAGAACACCAAGATTGGCAAATTCGCCACTGGCACCCTGTGCTCTTCACAGATGAAAGCAGGTTCACACTGAGCACATGTGACAGACGTTACAGAGTCTGGAGACGCCGTGGAGAACGTTCTGCTGCCTGCAACATCCTCCAGCATGACTGGTTTGGCGGTGGGTCAGTCATGGTGTGGGGTGGCATTTCTTTGTGGGGCCGCACAGCCCTCCATGTGCTCGCCAGAGGTAGCCTGACTGCCATTAGGTACCGAGATGAGATCCTCAGACCCCTTGTGAGACCATATGCTGACACATGCACATTTGTGGCCTGCTGGAGGTCATTTTGCAGAGCTCTGGCAGTGCTCCTCCTTGCACAAAGGCGGAGGTAGCGGTCCTGCTGCTGGGTTGTTGCCCTCCTACGGCCTCCTCCACATCTCCTGATGTACTGGCCTGTCTCCTGGTAGCGCCTCCATGCTCTGGACACTACGCTGACAGACACAGCAAACCTTCTTGCCACAGCTCGCATTGATGTGCCATCCTGGATGAGCTGCACTACCTGAGCCACTTGTGTGGGTTGTAGACTCCGTCTCATGCTACCACTAGAGTGAAAGCACCGCCAGCATTCAAAAGTGRCCAAAACATCAGCCAGGAAGCATAGGAACTGAGAAGTGGTCTGTGGTCACCACCTGCAGAACCACTCCTTTATTGGGGGTGTCTTGCTAATTGCCTATAATTTCCACCTTTTGTCTATTCCATTTGCACAACAGCATGTGAAATGTATTGTCAATCAGTGTTGCTTCCTAAGTGGACAGTTTGATTTCACAGAAGTGTGATTGACTTGGAGTTACATTGTGTTGTTTAAGTGTTCCCTTTATTTTTTTGAGCAGTGTATATTGCTGCAGTAAATATATTGCTGCAGTAAATATATAACAAAACAGCAATATAGTACTTCATTGTTGAATGGTATTGAAAATCAGCAATTGCTAATAGTGAATATTTCATTTGGCCTATATATTACAGCATACAAACTGATATTTGGCGTTTATACAACTTGCACTTCAGGCCTTAACAAAGGCTTCTAAACTGACAGCGACGACAGGGCAAAACATGCCACAGATCTGTTCCCTATATAAATGTGATTGCTGGAGCACTACAACCACATGTAATTTAAATTGGTACAGCACTTTCACTAACGGGTGGGACAAAAAGAGCCTCTTACAAGACATGTCTCGAAATGTGTTAATGAGTGAGAAACAACAACACCCTATACTTGCTAGCGATCAAAAGGTTTTTGGCACTCCAAAAATGCAGTATGGTACTGTATTCTTCAATTGGCCATTCGGGTACTGTAGTGACTCGGGACAAGGATTGTAGAATTCCTAAAATACATTCTCACTCACGGGTGCAAACAATACAGCCAATTACAAGGCATGCCTTAAATTATGTTAATGAGCCAGTGACTATCCCGCCCACAACATATACCCACAATGCACCATAATTCATACTGTAAAACACATTTATGGTATTTTACTGTGCATTCAACAGTGTTTTACTGTAAAAATTACAGAACGGTCTCAGTGTGCTGTAAAACAAATGTACGTTATTTTACTGTGCATTCTACAGTAATCTACTGTATTCAGTTTATACAGTATCATACTGTTGAAAATTACAAAAACATCTAACAGTTCCCACCTTATAAGGACCAAAAGCTACAAATGTAGTTCTCTCTCTTTGTAAAGACAGGAGGAAAACATCCCACCAGCACTCACCAGCACATACCTGTATCTTTAATGATAAATTGATGCAGATCTGCAGAGACAGAACACAGGGCTGTGATGTCTTGTGTTACGTTGTGATGGTTTTTGATGTCCGCTGCCTTTACACCACGTCATAATGTATGATGAGGGGTTTTTAATCTCTGACTGTGTCATTCCCAGCAGGAGCCTATGACTAAAGAACAATGTGAGAGCTCAAGATTTCAATTAATCCTCCCCCTTCTCCTCCTCTTCTTTCTTCTGCCTCTCTCACTTGTCTACCTCTGCTCTTAATCACATTTCACTTAACTTCCTCTTCATCCCTGTCTCTTTATTCTCCCTCTCTCCTTTGTCTTCCTCTGTTCTTCATCAGACGTTTCACTTAACTTCCTCCTCCCATCTTCTCCCCCTTCCTCTTCTTTTCCTCTGCTCTGCTCTTCATCCCAGGTTTCTCTTAACTCTCTTCTCCTATTTCACCTCCCTCTCTCCCTTGTCTTCCTCTGCTCTTCATCACACGTTTCACTCCCTCACCTCCTCCCCATCTCAGACTTTCCATGTATTAATCTTCTCCTTTCCTCTCTCCCCCTTCTCTTCATCACATGTTACACTTAACACCCTTCCTCCTCCTCCCCCTCCTCCCCATCCTTTTCCTCCTCCCTGCCTCTGCAGATGATGCAGGATAATGACTTGTCATGTGTGCGTTGCATCAGGCACAGCGGCAGAGTTAGTTTTATTTTTACACTCTTGTACAAAGGAGCCACTCACTGCCTCTCCCTCTGTCAGAGCCCCCTGTGAAATAATAATGTATTTCTTCACTGAAGCTGAGAACATTTCCGTGCCCACCATTGTCTCATTATATATAATATGTGGATCACTTTGGAGCTGGAGCACATTGTGTCATAGAGGCAAAAAGAGCAAGAGTGACTTTTTTATGAATGTCTACAGCTGCTTTTAGCTAGACAAAGTACCTCTCCAGTCTTACTCCACTGTCGTACTGTTAATGATTGGTAATCTACAGTCCAAATGGATTCCTTTGTATACCGGTGATGGGTGTGAAGAATATATCTTGTGTTGCATCCATCTCAGGGATTTGTATTAATAGAATGGTGTCCATTCCACAAACATCTCTATGAGACGGAATAATCCACACAAGAACGGATGTCACATACAGTCACATATACTGAGACACATTGTTAAAATGGTTGAACAAAACGAACATGTTAGCCTGATTGATGTATGATTTTTCTGTCCTGTTGTCATCTGGGCAGGCGAGACGGCTGATTTAAAATGTATGTGTCCATCAACAACATAGAAGATGGATTATCTTGGCCAGGCATACAACTTAATACACAGCGAGATTATTGACATGCGCCTTTCCTCTATTATTTCTTTGTGCGATCCCAGAAACACATTAGGATTGCCCTTTTGTACCAGGTCGTTTGACAAACCGTCCATTGCAGCAGCGAGTATACAAGGCCAGAATGCGTGATTGATTTTACGTTCATGTCAACGCCTTTGGGCCTCTTTTATATATATATCATTTTTTTTAAATGTAACCTTTATTTAACTAGGCAAGTCAGTTAAGAACAAATTCTCATTTACAATGACGGCCTACCAGAGAACAGTAGGTTAACTGCTTTATTCAGGGGCAGAACGACAGATTTTTACATTCACTGTGTGCATCTTTAAATGTGAATCTGATTAATCAAATAGTTGCTATTTATAAGTCGAGTGGTTCGTGTTTTTATTTTTCTGCCAGGAAAATGTAAAAAAAAAGGTCATAAAAAAACAGAAAATTACATGGTTTCAAAAACTGCTGGAAGTAATGTATAGTACTCAGTCAGTATGTATTCCGTCGTTTTACATTCCCGTTACAGTATATTTCCAGTTTCCATTCCATTCAACTCAACTCAAATGTAAATTACGATTCCATTCAGATGCGACTTGGGGAAAAAATAGAAGCAAAGAAACATTATTTTGCTAATTGCCACTTACATTCTTGGCATCTCGTGCTGCATGTAGCCCTCGTGGCGGTATTTTAGTAGAGTTCAAACTAGATAACGATCCACTGGAGTACAGCATAACCCCCCCCCCCAACATTACAATGCCTAAAAAAATAAGAACTACTCTGAGCCACTCAGCAACAAAATAACAATGTGTTCCAGTGCAGATAAGGCAACTCCAGTGACTTTCATTCACTATCAATCTTTACTGTATGGGAAGAGCTCTCAGTATCTGCAAGTACAGGCACTATATAGCCAGAGAGGAGAGATCACAGAGGGCTAGTAGCACTACTCTGCATCATCCTCACCCTGACCCAGTCAACGGCCAACCAGGCAGGGCAGAACAGAACACATTCATGCAGTACAGCCTAAGATAAGTCATTTCTACAACGTCTTGGCAATACTTGTGATGAGCAATCCATCACAAACGCACTCAACTTCATTATGCCGAAATACATCATGTCCTTCAGGGAACTGTGGCAAGAACTGTAATTAAAGTTAAAGTGCATCACCATCTAGTCTTAGCCTTGCTAGGTAGACAGTATGCACTGCAAGTCAGATTCCTTTGTAGGTTTCATTCTAACCATGGAGTTAGTTGTTATTCTTACCACTGTTGCCTTGGACACGGCTTGAATTATTTTGAGAGTTTAGGCACAGGTTGCACTTTGTGGTAAATGCAGGCAATAAATATAATTTGATTGATGTATCTCCAAACATAAGAATGGTGATGGTGTGAATGCAGTACACTCTTAGCAAAAAAAGGTACAGTGGTCCCTCAATTAAAGGGTTTGAGCTTATGCCGTGACCATTTGCGGTAGATGATGGCAGATTGTGGTGAATTGCGTCATTCTGTCATTGCACCACATTATCACAAGGGGGGGCGATAGAACGGCGATCTATCGGTAGTCTAAACTGTGGTACAAATTGACTATCTTTTTCGTAAATTAATGGAGGTGTGAATGTTTCAGTCCGAGAGTCTCTCTTCTCTGTCACTGCATCAGGCAAAACAAAAAAAATTGCTGGCGGGTGGACCTGGAGTTGAGCGAGAACTTGGGTAAATGCAATGGCACAATTACACTTGACATGTGGACTGACGATTATCGAAAAATAGGCAAGTGGACTTTTGGTTTCTCTCCCTCTAAAAACAGAAATAAATCATTCTAAATAACAAACTATATGAAGTGAGTTTCTGAAACACAGTCCTTCTTTGCTGATGTGAAGAAGAAACTGAAAGTCCAGTGAGGATAGGGAGGGGAAAAAGTTGCCAATATTTTCAAGACCTGAGCTACATCATTTATTTATGAAATGTACTAGTTTATTTAGGCAATTTAATATATCACTTTAGGCTTGGCCTATTTAGTTGGCTATTTCGCAGCATAAAGCTATATTTGTCAGCATAAAGCTGAGTGACTCACTTGTTGCTTTGGATCAAAATAAACAAGTACCAACATTCTTTCTGATAGTCTAATAAAGAAATGTTTTGACCAAGTTAATTTGCTCTTGTTGTTCGTGTTCAATTATTTGTGACATTGTGGTTAATAAAATGAAGTAAAACGAAATAAATCAAGTAAATCATATTCATAATAATGAAATGTGTTTTGAAAACTTGTCACTGTTCCTTATTAATTTAAAAAAATATATTTTATTTGATCTTTCTGAATAATACAAAACAAACAATACAAAACAAACGATAACTACATCACACCTGCCCAGACCCTCCTGCTCACACCCCCATCTCCAGCGCCCGCATCACTCTCCGCCACATGGCCTCAAACTGATCCATTTTGTTTCTCTCCGTCGCCCACACGAACCTTCAACATTTGGATAATAAACCATTTTAATGGCTGACATTGGTTGATTTTAATACTTCTGACAGCCAAATTTCTAACTCCACCCGTAACATTTGGATGTTATAACATTCCCAGAAGGCAGGGATTATTATAACCTAATGAAAAATGAACCTGGTAATCTCATTTAATTTACTACAGGCCTAAGACCTATGGGTTTAACCTTCTGAATGAATGATTATATTGAAGATAGAAGCTGCCTCTTAATGAGTTCCAAGAGCCGATTCATTACCCAACAAAATAATAATATTCCTCTTTTCCTCCCTGCATTAATTAATTTGTCTGCATGTCTATTCAACATTTGGTTAAAAAGATTTCTTCAAATTGCTGTGGAGGAAAAGGATGTTATCCACCGTGCCTGGACGCAGGCTCGCAGCTGGCTTCTCTCTGGAACCACACATCCATCTGAAGGTGACTCTTTATCCACAGTGCCTGGTCGCAGGTTCACAGCTGGCTTCTCTCTGAAATCACACATCCACTGTGCCTGGTCCCAGGCTCGCAAGCTGGCTTCTCTCTGGAACCACACATCCATCTGAAGGTGACGCTTTATCCCTTGGAACCACACAAACACCAGGTGGACAATAGGCCTCTTGAAGCAATAAAGGAAATGAACAAGTAGAACCATACATAGCTATTCAGTTTGTCCCCATAGGGGAACCATTTTTGTTTCTAGGTGGAACCCTTTGAACCCTCTGTGTCGGGTACTCCATAGAACACCCCTGTAAATGGTTCTACCTAAAAGTCTCTATGAAGGGTTTTAGGCAGAAGTTTAAACTTTTAACGTCACATGCACAAGTACAAGGAAATGGCTTTCTTGCAAGCGCTAAACCCAACAATGCAGTAATCAATAACAATGCACAAATAAAAATAACATAAGGTAGAGAAACTATGTAGCATACTACATATATAGTCAGTCAGTTCTAGTACCATATTTACAATGTGCAGGGATACTGGAGTGATAGAGGTAGATACAGTGTGTACATGGTAAGGTGACTAGGCATCAGGATATATCCTAAAGAGTAGCAACAGTGTCTATGGTGATTGTATGTGAGTGGGTGTGCGTGTGTGTTTGGATTAGTTTAGAAAATGGTATGCTTTTTATTAATCAATCAATGTGCACCATTGTACATGAAAAATACATATTGAAACAAACAATTGTGAAAATCAACATGCAATAGAGCATGCTGGGAAATATGACTGTTGATTGTGATTGCCTGCGTTGTTGGGAAAGGGCTCGTTAGTAAACATTTCACGGTAAAGTCTACACCTGTTGTATTCGCATGTGACAAATAAAATTTGATGCGCGCTGTTTTGATTGTGTCAGTTTGACTCTGTGTAGATAAAAACATTCACACACAACTCTTTTACACCACTGAGTGTTAAGTTAATCTAACTCCTGAATCAACACTAACAATAACGTAAAACGTAAAACTGGCCAATTTGCTGTGTACCATACAACACACTGCTGGTTCACTCATACTCCCTTCTATTCTCCTACTCTCTGCTCAATAAAATCACAGAAAATACTAATTTGGAAGACAGAAATCATGGCAAAGATATCAACGACATCAGTACTGTATACGTAAAATGATTAAGGGAATACCAGATACATGCACAAATATTTCCCTGTACTGTAGGTACAGTTTAAAACATTCTCACACCTATTTTTTTTTTTTTTATCAGATTACTCAAACTCCTGATGTTAAAATTTAAACACTGAGGTAAACTCTAATGCTCAGGCACTATTTGAAAGAATAAAAATACAATAAATAAGCTTATTCAGATTTCAAAGAGTTCTAACCGTTCTTGCCTTCCAAAGAATCATCTTTCAAAAACGGTTCTTAGGATTTTAAAGGTTCTAGGTAAAACCCTTTGGCTTGCAAAGAACTCTCGTTATCTAAAAACGTTTATTTATTTTTTTGAAAACGGTTCTTGGTAAAAACCCTATCAAGCCGCAAATAACCCTTTTTTTTTAAGAGTGTATGATGAGATCAGTGAGCCTGAGCCCCTGATGATGTGAATAATGTTCGACTCCATCACCTCACCATCACACTCTGCCAGAGAGAGGGGAGGGAGGGAAATATCTATGCTCACACACATTCCTGCCAAAATCCCTCTGGAAAACACAGTGGGCAGAGCCCATTCTATCTCTGCCCACCAGTCCCAAAGTAACACAAGGGGACATGCAGCCATGTCCAGCTCTCTCTCTCTCTCACACACACACACACCACACACACACACACACACACACCACACACACACACAACCACACCACACACACACACACACATGATTTTACAGAGGACTGTATTAATAAACCACAGTAGCGTACAGCTGTTCACAGAGACAGAGATACAGAGCCAACAACAAGCTGAGTTGTCTGAAATCTAATTTGGAGACAAACTGTAAATGAGTGAAACCTTGATGATGCTCCCTGGCCTCGGGCCTGGCGTGGCAGATTTAAATGAAGCCTTTTAACAAGCTTAATAAAGGGCTGTAAGAGCCAGCACACAGTCAGCACAGCTTCCCTACACAGCAAACCTCTAGGTGGGTGAGCGGCACACCGCCCACGGGTCTCATCCTGACACACACAAATGGGAATGTTATGTTTACACACAGACGCATTTACACGTGCATGAACGCATGCGCAAACGCAGGCGGGCACACAAACTCACACACACACACACAGACACACAATACTCTTACTGCCCACCCAGCATGAAACAGTACATCAGCTTCATACAGTATGTGGCTGACAAAATACAGTGATCAGAAAGGGGCAGCCTGGGCCGCTAAAGCGCTGGGCAAAGAGGAGAAATATTAGCTCTCTGTCCAGAAATCACAATCAGCAAAGTTCTCGAGACGACTCTCGTTAAAAGCAAAAAGGGAAAGTGCTGCCTGTCCAATCTATTTTTGGGAAGTGTGCTTGTTTGGAGCGGGAAGCGGCGGAGCACTTCGCTTGCTATTGGCCTGTCTCTAGCCAGGTGATTTTATTTTCTCTCTCCCGAAAATACTGGAATGTGTGCGCACACAAACACGATATATAATATATGCCATTTAGCTGACACTTTCATGCGACTTACAGTCATGCGTACATACATTTTCCATATAGGTGGCCCCAGGRGACATCAAACCCACGATCCATGCATTGCAAGCACCATGCTCAACCAACTGAGCCACAGAGGACCACACACACACAGAAGCACTGGTAAACCTGCAGTCTAAGTAACATTGGCTACATTTACACTGGCGGCCCAATTCTTGTTTTGTTTTTTGACTAATCAGATCAGCTCTAAAAAAGATCTGATGTAATTGATCAAAAGACCAATAAGTATCAGAATTGGGCTGCCTGTCTAAACGCAGCCMTCTAGAGGTATTGAGTCAGACAACCTTCTGCAGTATAAGCTATGTGCTTCAAGGGATAGTTCAGGCACATTAAAACCCATTGCTGTTCATCACAATGCAAATCTCTGCTCCCTTAAACACCACTGTGATTTCACAGGTTAAACCTCCATCTGAAACTAGACACCATGTCTCAGCCCTCGGGGTCAGGGGGAAGGATAGAGAGGCCACCCTTACGCAATATATCTGTGGCAGCAAAAGCCTATAATCAGACCTAGTTGAGATGTGTTTGTAGTTGGAGTGTGTGTGTGTGTATGTGTGTGTTTGTATCCGAGTGCGCCTGATCGTGCACGTGCACGTGTGTGTGGCTGTCTGCGAGTAGTGTGAGTCCATGACTTCTTTCATGGAGGGTTGATCAGCATTCATCAGGAGGACTCAGGGACTCCAAACCAGCCTTCCTTTAATCTCACTCTCTCATTCAGCTGGCCCCTACACTGTGGCTCAGCTGTGTGATAAAGAATGCTCGCATTCTCCCTCCATCTCTATCCCTTTCCCATTTCTCTTATTCCATTTCTCTCATTTTCTCTCCTCGGTCAGACAGTTGGTTGGTAAGTGTCTCTCTCCCTTTCTCTCTCTCTTTCTCTCTCACTCACAAAAACGCTTACGTATCAGGGGAAATGTTAGATATCTTTTCAAACAAGTACACAAACACAAACCCTCGTAAAATATAAGCCCAATTATCTACTTGCATCAACACAAATAAAACCGTCGCATCCCATGCCTATAATACTTCAAAGTTGGGGAGAATATAAGTGTGTCATGGTGCTGTCGGTTACCCCAGTCAACGACAGCTCTATTCTAACCTCCAGGCAGTCAGTTCACCACTCAGCCAGCTAATCCTCCCACTCCCTGCCAGCCATTCTCTTCTCCCAGAATAACGAYGAGCTTTCACTCCACAAAGCCTTTCTCCTAATCACCCCAGTGACGGGTCTGACAACTGACTGTATGACAATGAGAAACACACACTGAGAGCATGGAACRCAGCTCAYGTCGACGTCTGAGAGGATTGWTTCRATGACTTCAAATTCAACAGCACCGAACTCCCTCTGTGTGTCACCAAATGAGACTTGTCTCTGCACTGTCTGCAAAATATCCTATCTAGGCTCGGGAAATGGAACCATTTGAAATACAAGAAGAGAGGAAGGAGTATTTTTTATTTTCTATTGACAGGGCTTTTATAGATGAGTAGTAATTATTCGGAGACAWTTGTGGCTAGCTGGGGGAATGTGAGGTGAGGTAACATAGAAACAGTCATGTTATTCAGACACAGAAATAAGGACAGATATTGTGTTGTCACCAGGTGGCAAGTACGTACAGTCATTGAAGGAAATAATGAAACAGTGTGAGAGAACCTCTGTTGAAACCCAATGACAACACACATACACCTGATTCAATTAACAATGGTCTAAACTGAAGACCATGAACTAGACCGACCATGACAATTCGAATACACGATTAGTGTATTGATGGAATCATTTGTATTACATAAAGCTGAGCTGGAACAAGCACCTGCACATAGTACAGTCCTTTACTACAGATGTAGTAATTTGAGACAGTTTGTTACACCAGGAAAATAATCCTGCAGCAACAGGAAATGTTAATGATTATGTCGATTAGAATTAATTGACATTTTTGTAGGGGTTGATAAATTTTTTGTTAGGGCAAATCAAGTATGACATTTTAAAGTGGAAATTACTTTAGAAGCCTTTTTGAACCTAAAATAGACTAGAGGTTTGCATTTCCTGCTATGCAGGAAAATTCTCAGCAACAAAAGAGTGATCAAATTAAGATCCTACATCTGTAACCCAGCTAGGCTACTGTTTCTATGGGACAGAAATGGGGTATGTTTCTTGGTTGAGCCTGAACAGCCTCAAGTAATTAGGGATGCCCCCATCTGGTTCGCCCCTGGAGACGGTGTGTGTGTGTGTGTGTGTGAGATGGTGGTGGTGGTTTGCCACTAGGGGCTGCCAGTCACTCAGTCACCCCACTGACATGTCACCCTGATGGGCATCTGACTAGCAGCCCCACCCCACTATCCCAGAGAGACCCACAAGGTGGGCTGAATCTACACATCTTTTCCTGGGCCTTTGATATTCTATTCTATTTTATTCTACCCTCAAAAAACATCCCTATGTTTGACATGCAGAACCAGACACCACACTGCAAAAGCATCCAACTGCAAAAGCACCATCATCAACAAACACAACAACATAAAAATCCAACCACCCCTTATATTTCAATGTTATGGCTGAAAAGTAGTTTGGCCAGACATTTGCTCATGAATATTTAGTTCTACATATGCATTAGCTCGGTTTAGTAGCAGTACCAGCTATACGATTTATGAGTATGGGAGATGATTATAGAGCAGGAGCAGGCCTGTGTCACAAATGGCACCCTATTCCCTATACAGTGCACTACTTTTGACCTGATCCCTTAGGGACCTGTTCAAAAGTAGTGCACTACATGGGGAATATGATGCCATTTTGGACGCACACTGGAGGGATATCACCCGCCCACAGGCATGAAGAACAGACTTTACAAAAAAATGAAAACCAGGTGGTAGATTTAGGGCCTTGTTAACCATTCGGTCTATCCAAGCAACTTCTCTCCATGTACCTTAGTTGGATTGTGTGTGTCTTCCATTATAGGTCTACTTTTCACTGATTATGCACTTGCATCGCATTGACTCAAATGGAAAGGCAGGGTTTGTAGATAAAATAACTTGAAATCATAGATGCCATGGAGTTAAATGTAAACACAAGTCTCACATAGGCCTACTTAGCTGTGAAATACATTATAAAGTCCTCCAATATCCCATTGACTTCTAAAGTGGTTTTGAAGGGAAGAAGAAGCAGAGCACAGAAATAGCATCAAATGACTATGCAATAACCTTGTTGTAATTTCAGGGCCCCTGTGTGTGTGAGGTGAATTCCCCGGGAGCTATAGTATGCCCGTCTCTCCATCTCCCCTCTGGTGTGTGTGTTAGTGTACCGTGATAACAAACCTCTATCGCCTGGCGGTTCACACAGAGATAGGGCCACCACACGCTTCAGCTGCAACCAAGGTGCAGGGAAATATTCACCTCTGGGAGCAAGGAGAGAGCTGACAGATATGGAAAGGCAGCCCAGCTCACTACTGTCTTCTCAGTACTAGAAGCTGTTATTTGCAGAAAACATTTGATAAATCAATTTATTAATTTTAGACACGTCTCACCACTGTTGCGCTCTTCAAACTCCTGCCATTTCATTGTGCTTCGTTTCCCAATTAGAAATGTTTGTTAATATTTCCCCACGACTTTAAACGTAATTTCTGTTCAATCTTTATTACATATAATCTTACAATAATCTTGAGCATTTCACCATTTCATTTTATTACCGTTTATTGTTTCATTTAATTGACCAATTCCTATCCTGAATGGCGATGTTTAAAGTGCACATGATCATTCCTTAAACTCACGTGGTAGACGTTCATTTTATTTCCATCAAATGTGTTTGTTTGCAGTTAGTCCTTGGAGCTCCTTGTTTCTGTTAAATGTTCTGTACCTGTGAAAATTGTGCGTGAGCGAGCTGCTGAGTTCGAATACTTATGCGTGGCCTCCCCATTAGGACACCAACGGGAGAGATCAATTAGACTGAACCAGGGTGCACCGGCCCACCTCACAAGCGGTCCAACCAGAGAGGGTGAGGAAGTTTTCCCCAAAAGTTTTTCAGACCAGTTACTGTACATAAAATCCTTGTAGCCTACTGATGTCTACTAATTATTTTATTAGTAGTCTATATTATTGGTAATAGTTTTTAAAGCAGTTTCTGAAATAAATTAATGTCACGTTCCTGACCTGTTTTCTGTTAGTTTTGTATGTGTTAGTTGGTCAGGACGTGAGTTTGGGTGGGCAGTCTATGTTTTCTGTTTCTATGTTGGTGAATGGGTACCTAATATGGTTCTCAATTAGAGGCAGGTGGTTTTCATCTCCTCTGATTGAGAATCATATTAAGGTAGGTAGTTTCACAGTGGTTGTCTCCTGTGTCTGTGTCTATGTTGCACCATATKGGACGGTTTCGTTCGTTCGCCGTTTTGTGTAGTCATTTTCCTGTTCGTTCATTCTGCGTTACATGTAAGTCCTTACGTTCAGGTTTGTCTACATCGTTTATTTGTTTTGTTAATTATTCAAGTATAGTTTGTTTTTTCGTCTTGTTTAAATAAATTATGTCAAATCACAAGTCTGCATTTTGGTTCGATCCCTGCTCCTCCTCTTCGTATGAAGAGGAGGAGGAACGCCGTTACAGAACCACCCACCAATCCAGAACCAAGCAGCGCAAGTTCGAGCAGTGGACTAATAAACAGGAATGGACATGGGAGGACGTATTAAACGGCAAGGGTTGCTACACATGGGAGGAGATCCTGGCTGGAAGGGATCGCCTCCCATGGGAACAGCTGGAGGCGCTTAGGAGAGCGGAGGCAACGGGAGAGAGGAACCGCAGATATGAAGGTACTCGGCTAGCAAGGAAGCCTGAGAAGAAACCCAAAATGTATTGGGGGGGGGCTAAGAGGTGGTGGGCCAAGGGCAGGTAGGAGACTGCGCCCACTTCCCAGGCTTACCGTGGAGAGCGGGAGTACGGGCAGACACCGTGTTACGCAGTAGAGCGCACGGTGTCTCCTGTACGTGTGCATAGCCCGGTGCGGGTTATTCACCTCCCGCACTGGTAGGGCTAGATTGGGCATTGAGCCAGGTGTCATGAGGCCGGCTCACGCATCTGGTCTCCAGTGCGTCCTCTCGGGCCGGCTTACATGGCACAGCCTTACGCATGGTGTCCCGGTTCGCCTACATAGCCCGGTGGGGGTTATTCCACCTCCCCGCACTGGTCGGGCGACGGGAGTATTCAACCAGGTAAGGTTGGGCAGGCTCGGTGCTCAAGGGAGCCAGTACGCCTGCCACGGTCCGGTATTTCCGCGCTACCTCCCCGCCCAGCCCAGTACCACCAGTGCCTACACCACGCACCAGGCTTCCAGTGCGTTTCCAGAGCCTGTTCCTCCTCCACGCACTCTTCATATGGATGTGTATCCAGTTCGGTGCCTTCAGTTCCGACAACACACACTAAGCCTCCTGTGCGTCTCCAGAGCCCTGTACGCACTGTTCCTTCTCCCGTACTCGTCCTGATGTGCGTGCCCTCAGCCCGGTGCCACCAGTGCCGGTACCACGCACCAGGCCTATAGTGCGCTTTGAGAGGTCAGTGTGCCCTGTCCCTGCTCCCCGCACTAGCATGGAAGTGCGTGTCTCCAGTCCGGTGCCTCCAGTTCCGGCACCACGCACCAGGCTACAGTGGGCCTTATCCGGCCAGAGCCATCCGTCTCCCCAGCGCCATCTGAGCCATCCGTCTCATAGCGCCATCTGAGCCATCCGTTCCATAGCGCCATCTGAGCCATCCGTCTCCATAGCGCCATCTGAGCCATCCGTCTCCATAGCGCCATCTGAGCCACCGTCTCCCAGCGCCATCTGAGCCATCCGTCTCCCCAGCGCCGTCTGAGCCATTCGTCTGCCCGTGCCGTCTGAGCCATCCGTCTGTCCGAGCCATTAGAGCCGTCCGTCTGTCCCGAGCCGTCAGAGCCGTTCGTCAGTCAGGAGCGCTAGAGCCGTTCGTCAGTCAGGATCTGCCAGAGCCGCCAACCAGACAGGATCTGCCAGAGCCGCCAACCAGACAGGATCTGCCAGAGCCGCCAACCAGACAGGATCTGCCAGAGCGCCAACCAGACAGGATCTGCCAGAGCCGCCAGCCAGACAGGATCTGCCAGAGCCGCCAGTGAGCCATGAGCGTCCAGAGCCGTTAGCGAGCCATTAGCAAGCCAGAACCGTCAGCGAGCCATGAGCAGCCAGGCCGTCAGCCTGCCATGAGCGTCCGGAGCCGTCAGCCTGCCTGAGCGTCGAGCCGTCAGCCTGCCATGAGCGTCCGGAGCCGTCAGCCTGCCATGAGCGTCCGGAGCCGTCAGCTGCCATGAGCGTCCGGAGCCGTCAGCCTGCCATGAGCGTCGGAGCCCGTCATTCATCCAGAACTGCCTCTCTGTCCGGAGCTGCCTTCAGTCCGGAGCTGCCCCTCTATCCTGAGCTACCTCTCTATCCTGAGCTATCCCTCTGTCTTGAGCTACCTCTCTGTCCTGAGCTACCTTGTCCCGGAGCTGTCCTTTATCTTGGTGTTGCCCCTTAAATTAGGTGGGGAAATAAGAGGGTGGTCATTCTAAGGGGAGACGTAAGCTGGGATTGACTAAGTGGGGTGGGGACCTCGCCAGAGCCTGACGCCACCACCGTGGTCAGATGCCCACCCAACCCTCCCCTAGACTTTTGGTGGTGCGTTCGGAGTACGCACCTTGAGGGGGGGTTATGTCACGTTCCTGACCTGTTTTCTGTTAGTTTTGTATGTGTTAGTTGGTCAGGACGTGAGTTTGGGTGGGCAGTCTATGTTTTCTGTTTCTATGTTGGTGAATGGGTACCTAATATGGTTCTCAATTAGAGGCAGGTGGTTTTCATCTCCTCTGATTGAGAATCATATTAAGGTAGGTAGTTTCACAGTGTTTGTTTGTGGGTGGTTGTCTCCTGTGTCTGTGTCTATGTTGCACCATATGGGACTGTTTCGTTCGTTCCTCGTTTTGTGTAGTCATTTTCCTGTTCGTTCGTTCTGCGTTACATGTAAGTCCTTACGTTCAGGTTTGTCTACATCGTTTATTTGTTTGTTAATTATTCAAGTATAGTTTCGTTTTTTCGTCTTGTTTAAATAAATTATGTCAAATCACAAGTCTGCATTTTGGTTCGATCCCTGCTCCTCCTCTTCGTATGAAGAGGAGGAGGAACGCCGTTTACAATTAAAGGGAAAATGTATTAACAAGCACAATGTAGACATATTACACAATATACAGAAGAGTAGAAGGTTGTAAGACGGGGTGCTTTTCAAAGACAATCCAGAGCATCACCAGGCTTTGAGCCAATCACAAAGGTTGGCTCTTGACAGTCGACTCCTGAAATAAACACATTTCTGTCTCTCTGATGAGCAAGGCTTCGGGAAAAAATGAAAGGGGAAAGAGTAATGGAAAATAAATTGAAGCGAAAAAACGAATCTACTGTGGCTGTCAGTGGTGAAGGGGACACATGGTAGAGCGTAAGATTTTCAATGCGGCTCGCATCCTCATTTCTCTCCCTATTGTGACTCACGCC